>NW_026695182.1:0-155000 GCF_021218885.2 Marmota monax | reverse complement strand
ACCCTAACCCTAACCTAACCCTAACCCTAACCCTAACCCTAACCCTAACCCTAACCCTAACCCTAACCCTAACCCTAACCCTAACCCTAACCCTAACCCTAACCCTAACCCTAACCCTAACCCTAACCCTAACCCTAACCCTAACCCTAACCCTAACCCTAACCCTAACCCTAACCCTAACCCTAACCCTAACCCTAACCCTAACCCTAACCCTAACCCTAACCCTAACCCTAACCCTAACCCTAACCCTAACCCTAACCCTAACCCTAACCCTAACCCTAACCCTAACCCTAACCCTAACCCTAACCCTAACCCTAACCCTAACCCTAACCCTAACCCTAACCCTAACCCTAACCCTAACCCTAACCCTAACCCTAACCCTAACCCTAACCCTAACCCTAACCCTAACCCTAACCCTAACCCTAACCCTAACCCTAACCCTAACCCTAACCCTAACCCTAACCCTAACCCTAACCCTAACCCTAACCCTAACCCTAACCCTAACCCTAACCCTAACCCTAACCCTAACCCTAACCCTAACCCTAACCCTAACCCTAACCCTAACCCTAACCCTAACCCTAACCCTAACCCTAAACCCTAACCCTAACCCTAACCCTAACCCTAACCCTAACCCTAACCCTAACCCTAACCCTAACCCTAACCCTAAACCCTAACCCTAACCCTAACCCTAACCCTAACCCTAACCCTAACCCTAACCCTAACCCTAACCCTAACCCTAACCCTAACCCTAACCCTAACCCTAACCCTAACCCTAACCCTAACCCTAACCCTAACCCTAACCCTAACCCTAACCCTAAACCCTAACCCTAACCCTAACCCTAACCCTAACCCTAACCCTAACCCTAACCCTAACCCTAACCCTAACCCTAACCCTAAACCCTAACCCTAACCCTAACCCTAACCCTAACCCTAACCCTAACCCTAACCCTAACCCTAACCCTAACCCTAACAACCCTAACCCTAACCCTAACCCTAACCCTAACCCTAACCCTAACCCTAATCAAGTATTACCAAGATCATAGTTTTTTGAATGATAACTCAATGATTAGGCTTTCATGGTGACATAATGAAATGTGATGCAGGGTGTCATTTCAGGAGTTAATTCACTGAGCGGGGGGGGGGAAGAGAGTCAAATCTAAACTTGAGGCTCCATCCATCAGTATATACTAAAATTTACTGAACATTAAAACCCAAAAAAGTTTGCTATCATGTTACTTACAGATTGGAGGCTGATAATCTCTTCTCCACATTGAACTCATTATTTTGACCCTGCCTGCCTCTCAGGTGGTTTGGGAGGTGACATCAAAGGAAGAAAGTGCATGAACAGCTCTTCTCCCTGATGATCACATATTGGAGGAAGGAGGTAAAATAAATTCAGAAGGTGTGTAATACCTGAATAAACTGACAAGTCAGTGACGGTGACCATGAGAAAGAACTCATGAAGACAAATGTTCCCATATAAAGAGGAACAGGACCCACACTGAAGAGAATGAAAGCCCTCCCCATTGGACCTGCTTCAGAAGTATCACATGGTGCCCTAGCAACACACCAAGCTGTCAATGCTGCCTGAGAAACACTGCACATTTTACCTGGGGAAGGCAAAGTGTGGTTTAGGGAGGTTGAGAAGAGGTGTGAGAGGAATGCAGGATGTGGAAGGGCTCAATGAGCCTTCACGTCCCTCTCTCCTCCCTCCATGGAACTCCTGCACTTCCCTATCAGAGGCCCAATCATAACTGACAGAGGTGGGAGAGCTGGGGTCACAAGCAACTTAAAGGAGTTTTCTGATGGGAGCAGCATTAGCAGTTGGGTACCCCACAGAAAAACAGACTCCTGGATGTTATTCACAGACACAACTCAGATTTTCTTCCTGTGTGTCCTCAGCAGCCAGCAAGGGGGAAGGATCCAGACCCATTATTGTCTGACTGTTAACTCAGCTCAGGACAGGAGCATCCTGGGAGCATCAGACTGTTGTCAGCATGATGGGGTGCTGGAGGTCACACTGAGCTGGAAAGAAATGTGCAAAGACAAATGACAGCCTGTCAGAGCCAAGAGGCTTAATGGAGATCATTTTCCCCCAGTGACCCAGTGTTGATGACAATGCAGAAGCCCAGAGAAGGAAAGGGATTCCCTCAAGGCCCATGGTGATGTTTAGATTAGGCCTGGAGTCACCCTTTTGCTCCTTGCTCAGACACAGCTTATTCCCTGGAAAACTCCCTGGGTGACACCTGCTGGCCAGAATCACTGTAGGTTCTGAAAATCCATGAAGGCCTTTTAAGGGGATTTTGGAATACTATCAGCTCCAGGATGGCCTCCAATACCACATGAGTGTGCCCTGTTTTTTTTTTTTCCTGAGCATATCTCCAGCTGCTTTCCTCCATACTGTCCTGCTACTTCATCACCTATCTTACCACACCTCTGCAAAACAGGACTGTGCACATCACACGCTTTGGGCCAAAAAGGGCTTTCCACTGGTATTTTCAGGCCTTCCAGCTAAGATTTTCTACTTAAAATCACCTAAAAGGAACACTAAATGATGTCAACAGAAATGATATGAAATTTCTAATTCAGTGTCCTTTAAAAAAATCATTGTTGGAGAACATTCATGTCTGGTCACTTAGGGGTTGTCAATGTCTGTTTTTCAATCACAGTGACAAAGTTGAGCAGTTGCAACAAAGAGCATATGGCTCTCAAAAGCTTCAATATTTACCATCTGGTTTTTGAAAAGAAAGAGCTGACCGCATGTTTTCTGGGAACACTGTGTTTTTTCCGGTATCAGGAGCATTGGAATAGCTGGCCTCTGCCAGAGAAACTCTTCCTCTTATGGACATATTACCTCTTCCTTACTTCCCATTGTTACCTCCTCATAGTCTCTGTCTTGGTCCATCTCCCTGGACTTCTATGTATGCTCCTAGATTATTTATGCCATATTCTCACATGGACTCACCCATCTGCCTTTGACTTCCAAAATTTGTAGCAGTCCCACTATTATCTCTGTTCCTTGAGAGCAGGGACATCATCATTCCTCAGGAGTCCTGGTTTCTGGAACTAATGAAGACCTTATAAAGAGCAAGTGCTCATTGAATATTTGTTGACTGAATAACTAATGTCACATAACACAAGGAGGAGGACTTTGAACCAGAAGCAAAAGCCAAATTCAACCTACCCACAGGAAATCTTACTACACTGTGATGACAAAACACATTTATGAAGGGAAGAAGTGCTGCCATGAATTCCTCTGTGAACAGGAGACAATGGGGTGTGGGATGTCACCAGAAATGGGAATAGCACAGAGGATACATCTTCTCTACCCTGAACCCTACTCACAGGCATTTTCACCTGGAAAAATGGTGAGATGTTCCAAAGGCATCTGGGAGGTAGAAGGTCACATGATTGTAATCTGGCCAATCAGAGGAGACCATCTTCCCAGGACACACTGATTGACTATGGTCTATGACCAGTCAGGCTGTATAGGTCAGGACTCAAGGTGGAACCATCAGGGAGGGTTGCAGAGGAAGTTAATGTCCATCCTGTCAATATGAAGTCATACCCCCCCAAAAAAATGACACCCTTTCAGAAGTCAGTAAGCAAGTCAGGAGAGATCACTCCTGCTGACCTCACCAGCAACCAGATGCAGCTTTGCCTCAGGCCACCTGCCACTGGACTTCTTTCTTTCTTAGATCATTCTCCCTGCATCCGTTGACTGCTCTAACATAACAATTTGAACTAATTTCTTTGTCACTGTTCATCCAAATATTCCTGAGATTTCCTACCAGCTGTCTAAATGGACAACTCTGGAACATTAATTACCACCAATAAACCAGAATGGTGGATTTGGCAATTATGAACAATAAAATCAATCACCATGAACTAGACCTGGGTTGAGTAAAGCAAACCACAGGTTTCAACTATATCATCCACACTAGTAATGACTGTATTATCATTAATAATTGTGTCAGTGGTGACATAATCCCATTAGTTATGAAGGATGGTAAATATACAGTTGATTACATGAAAATAAAAACATTTTAGAAAGTTACAAAAGAGTCTTCAATTTCAAAATGTTAACAGAGAATTCAGAAGAGATACAGCATATTCTCTTTCTATGGAAGGAGGGGGAAAATAGAATGAGCAAGGTATTGAGAAAGAGGGAAAGAGCAACAGAATTTGGTCTTTAGTATAAGAAGAGACAAACAGAAACAATAGGAAAAACAACAACAAAGAGCACTAGTACAAAAGGAAACCAAAATATATTATCCAAAATCACAAGTACCTACAGGAGAATGCTAGGAAACAATAGGTAAATTTAAAAATGCTAAAAATGAAGGAAGAAATAAGTGTATGTCCTTGAACCAATCAGAATTAACATGAGAATGCACACATGTTCCCACTACTATATTTGTGTGTGAGAGAGAAAAAAATGAAAAATAATGAAAATTTAGAAATCCCAATGTCTTAGTGTAGAATGAAGAAATTCTTCACTGAGGTGGTCAAAATAGGTGATTGGAATCAGTGGTCACTTTTCTAAGCCCTAGTGTCTTTCTTTCCATTTCTTCTTGGGTTAAGTACTGTCAGAGCAAGGGGTGGGAGGTGATAACAGCATTCTGTCTTTTTGTTGCTCTCAGAGTTGCCAGTTGGAACGGCTTGAGATTGAGGTGTTTTGATACACAACTCAGCTTTCCTTCCCATTAGTATGAGGTGGGAGGAGTTATTTAGTACTGTCAGTAGAATTTTCTCCATTCACCCCAGTTTGGTACACTGGTACACAGTTGGGGTTCTCAGTTTGGATATGCTAAGGGTACCACTTCTACAGCACTCTGTGAGAGGAGTTCCAGAAGGTGAAGCTGGAGTAGACCTTATGGGCTTTATTTTAGTGGTGCCACCTTGGGAGGGATTAGATTGACTAAGACCTAGGGTAGACAGTAGCTCATCTCTGATGTGGGTGTTGCCCTCAGGAGAAAACGAATTGTGGGGCAGAGGGACCAATCATCCACTGACTGCTGCCCATGAGCAAAGAATTCATGAGTTTATCCCCTGAGGTATTTCACCCTACCAGCTCACACTCCCAGCCCACTTCATCTGGTCACATGAACAACCAAACACAAAGGGCAAATGAGTTGATCTCCTCTTTGCCCTTTTTATTTCAAACAAACAGCATGAAGTCCACTCTGTGCCTATTTCACTCAATTGACCTCTCCTTGGTCATTCTATAGGTGTCAGCTGAGATATTGCAGCTATTGTCTTATTTTTTTTCCCAAATATCCTAAGACCTCTCATAACCAGGACAGTGATCTCATCAAGAGATGGCTCCTGCTTCTGTTCCCAAAGGCCATCAGAAATACAGAGCATACTTTTCAAGCTCCATCATACACTGAGGTCTCTGCATCAGTTAAGATCAGGCAGCATTTTTACCATCTCAGGCTTTTCTGAGCCAAACTCTATCCCCCCTCTCTCTGTTTGTGGTGAATTAGCACCAGAGGCACTCATAGGGAAGCCAGGTCATCACTGATGTAGTCCTTCATTTTTGCTTATTGTACCAAAGTTTCTGAGTCCTTAAGCCACTTTGAGTGTCTGATATGAAATGTTAATAAAATCCCTTCTTTACAGACCATGCTGAGAAGCTGTACATCATTACTTTGGTCCTGAGGCATATCACAGCATAAAATGCATCTTTCTTTCATTCCACCATTTTCCATCTCTTAGTCTACACTGCATCTATATCATTTATATAAGGTGACTATTGACATGGGTCCCCAGGTGCCAAGTTGGGCACTCAGATCCATGGTCCCTGCAGAGAAGTTGCAGCCTAGAAGAGGAATGGAGAAACAATGATAGAATGGCAGCCCCAGGTGGTTTGGACACCATTGGTGAGTGCTGAGAGCCATAGCCAAGTGGGAATGACACATGACATTTTTGCCAGAATGGAGTGGTTGAGCGGTGACAGCAGCAAGCCATTAAGATGATAATGGTTATCTTAAGCTGTGTATTCAATTTTATATTTAGACCCCTGCTGTCTTCCTCGGCTTGCTACTTTGGAGTTCTCACTCTACTTTGGAGTTTTCATGGGGATTCCCGGAGAGTTCCCATTGGTTGGGGAAGTGCAGGAGGAGGAATTTCCGGAGGAGGGATTTCCGGTTGGTGTGGGGTGTCCCAGGAGAAGGCCGCATGTGTGGCGTTGATGGTAGTTTGGAAATAAAGTTTGTTCCTGCTTCAGTGTCTTGTGATTTGTGCCCAGCAGACTGTGGAATTTGGCAGCCCATGTGGGGAATGCCTGAAGCTCAGAGGTAAGTAAAATTGCTTGCCCCTGGGGGAAGGCGAGAGAATGGGTGACCATTTCAAAAAACAATGTGTTCTTGTTTTGATGTGTTTTGTTTTTGTTTCAAGCTGCCTATCCCTAGAACATTCTCAGGCAAACTGGGAAAAATGGTTGGCTCAATGTTTGAAGTTGTTCAGCCTTGAGGAAGAGATAGAGATAGACCACGAATATACATTTCAAAAAAAATAGGAAAATTGATACAACAATTTTTGTTCCGTTTTGCTTCGGTTTTGTTTTGAGTTATCTCTTTGAGTTGCGTTATCCTTGTAGCAGAAATATGGGGACAGAAATTAGCAAAAAACAAACCGAAAGAATGTTAGGTAAATTGTTAGAGGAAGGAGGCACCATACGTTGATACAATACAAAAATGTAGCAAATAGCTTTTTAATGAGGAGTTGTTGAATATATCACAATGGGACCATCATGGTGAAGATTTAAGGGACAGGGAAAAGAAAAACCAAGGAACTCTGCCAGCTGGCACATTGCCATTGTGGATGATGATACAATTTTGTTTGCCTAGTCCAAACCTTTCAGTTCAGATTATGGTAGAAGACATATTAGATCAGGAAAAAGAGGAGGCCTCTTGAGATAGTCAGAAAGGGGAAGAAAATTTAGAGCAGAAAAGCCATCAGGGGAAACGTTACAACAGGAGGCTGCTAATAACACCTTTCTATCACCAACCAACATCTCTGCTTATAGAGACAACATATACTGAGTGGCCCTCAACCCCCGTAGTTGATAGATGGGATCCTGAGACAGGACCTCAAAGATTAGCATGCCCTGTATTTGAGGCAGCAGGAGGGCAGCGAAATCACCGTGTTTTAGATTTCAAAACAGTGAAGCAGCTAAAAGAGGCTGTAACAACCTATATTCCCCAAGCACACTTCAGTATAAGCTTGGTCAAATCCATTACCAACTTGAACATGACGCCAGCAGATTGGACTAGTATGTGTAAAGCTGTGCTAAATGGAGGACAATACCTGTTATGGAAGGTTGCCAATGAGGAATTTTGCATGGAGATGGCTAGGCGAAATGCAGCAGCTGGTTATCCTCAGAGAAATCTAGATATGTTTTTAGGAAAAGGACCTTATGAGGGTCAGCTGCAACAAAATGCATATGATCTTGCTATATATTCACAAATTGCTGCAGATGCAGTTAGGGCATGGAAGACTTTACAAGGACATGGAGATTTACAAGGTCAATTATCTAAGGTAATACAAGGAGCTAATGAACCTTAGGCTGAATTTGTAGATAGGCTTATTCAAAGAGATACCAGAGTTTTTGGGGATACAGAGCAAGCAATGCCATTAATTAAACAGCTAGCCTTTGAACAAGCAAACAGATGGTGTAAGGAGGCCATTAGACCATGGAAACATGGAGATTTAAACACATATATCAAACTATGTAGAGATATTAATGAACAAGGGCAAGTCATGGCAGCTGCAGTACAACAGGCTTTAGATGCCAGGCCGAAAACATGCTATAATTGTGAACAAACAGGACATTTTAAAATGAGTTGCCCCATAGTTGGAGGGTTTAACAAAGCTATGTATCAAAGGAGTAGAATACCGGGTATTTGCCCACAATGCCATAAAGGGAGACATTGGGCTAATGAATGCCATTCTCAAACCACCATAGAGGGTACTCTGTTATCAAAAAATGGACAAGGACCAGATGTTTACCCATGATATCGTGGAGAAAAGAATTGGGTTCCATTGCCAAAAAATGGACAGGGGGGCCAAATGCTCCGGGGCCCACAACCACAAATATATGGGGCAATGGAGGAACCCAGCAACCCCATCAGGGTAGTGCCCAGGACAAATTATCCATTAGATCCCTCAGCAGACAAACCAGAGAGAGCACAGGGTTGGACAACTGCGCATCCACCAGAGCAGTACTAACTCTAGAGATGGGAATTCAAATCATTCCCACAGGAGTAAAATGACCTCTTCCCTAAGGAACAGTAGGCTTATTATTGGGACACAGTTCTTCTACACTAAAAAGACTTATAATAAGTCCTGTGGTAATTGATCCTGATTATGGAGGTGAAATAAAAATTATAGCTAGTTCTCCAAGAGGTATATCAGTAATTTCAACAGGAGATAGGATAGAATAGTTATTAATGCCAGCCTGCATGATAAACTTTCCAGTCATACTGTAGAAAGAGGTTCCAGGGGATTAGGCTCCACAGGTGTAGATTGGGCTATGCTGTCTTTAAATTTAGATTCTCACCCAATGCTAAAACTACATATTCAAGGACATGAATTTAATGGGCTACTTGATACAGGTGCAGACCTTAGCATCATATCTCGTCAAGAATGGCCAAAACATTGGCCATTACAACAAGCCACTCAAATGCTTCGAGGCCTAGGAGTGGCAACTAATCACCATAGAAGTGCAATGGTATTAGATTGGAAGGATCCTGAAGGATGTGAAGGATCTATACACCCATATGTATTGGATCATCTTCCTATAAATTTATGGGGATGAGATGTCCTAGATGAATTAGGTTTGACATTAACAAATCCAAATGTGCCCACTATTAGGGCTAGACAAGGTTTTGGGAAAGAAAAAAGATTAGGAGAACAAGAACAATGTATAGCAGCACCAATTCAAATAGATAAAGGAATAAATAGACATGGATTGGGTTTTCAGAAGGGGTCACTGAGACAATAAAAATTACTTGGAAATCAGAAAGACCAGTATGGTTTCCTCAGTGGCCCCTGACTAATGAAAAGATACAAGTAGCCCATGACCTGGTCAAACAACAATTAGCAGAGGGACCTATACAACTTTCCGTATCTCCCCATAATACTCCCATTTTTGTCATCAAAAAGAAATCAGGTAAATGGAGATTAGTGCAAGATTTAAGAGCCATTAATAATGAGGTGGTTATTATGGGACCTGCTCAATCGGCGATTTCCCAATTGTCTGCTTTGCCAAAAACCTGGTATGTTTTAGCTTTAGATATTAAAGATTGTTTTTTTTTTCAATTCCAATTCATCCTGAGGATAGTCCACATTTTGCATTTACTATCCCTGCACTGAATCATGAAGGTCCTGATCAGAGATATGAATGGAAAGTACTCCCTCAAGAGATGGCTAACAGCCCAACTATGTGTCAAATTTATGTTAACAAATCAATCCAGCCACTTAGAAATCAAAATCCTGAACTACAAATATTTCACTATATGGATGATGTATTGTTAGCACACAAATATAAAAACACATTGCTAGAATGTTATGCCACACTCACAAACTTATTAAAAATTATAATCTAGAGATAGCAATAGATAAAGTATAATTGAAGTTGCCAATTAATTATTTAGGAGTTCTATTATCCTCAACCATGGTCCATCCACCAAAAATTCAAATACGAGTAGATCAAATCAAATCACTTAATGACTTTCAAAAGTTATTAGGAGACATAAATTGGATAAGGTCTTATATAGCCATACCAACAGGAGAGTTGGGACCTTCATTTGATATCCTAAAAGGTCCATCAGACCCAAATTCACCCCGCATGTTAACATCTGAAGCAAGAAAGGCATTAAAAATTATTGAGACATATATGGAAAATATGCATTTGGATAGAATTGATATACTATGGATCAAATTGATGAGTTAGCTAATGAATGAGTTAGCTAAATACTTGGGCAATAATCATGTGTAAATCTAATGTTTCATTTGATTATCACTTAACATCTAATCCTTTGTTGTCTTTTTGGTCTTTGCATCCTGTAGTCTTTCCAAAACTGACAAGAAAAACACCTATCATGAATGCTCCAAATATATTCACTGATGGGTCAAATAATGGTACAGCAGCAGTAGTTACCCCTGATCATACTTACATTTTTAGTACCCAAACGATCAGCTCAAAAGGTAGAGCTTAATGCAGTATTACAAGCTTGTGTGATGTTTAAAAGTTCTGTATTTAATTTATTTTCTGATAGTCAGTATATAGTTAATGCTGTAGTATCCCTTGAAGTTGCTGGTAGTATTTCCTATTCCTCTACTGTTTTCTCTTTGTTTTCCAATATACAATATCTAATCTGGGACAGAAAAGATACATTCTTTATAGTACATATCAGGGCACATACAGGACTGTCTGGAGCCCTTAGTTTGGGCAATGATTTAGTAGATAAAACTACTACACATGACATACATATTTTCTCTACAATAGAAGAAGCTATAAATTTTCATAAAAGGTTCCATGTCAATGCTAATACTTTACAAAACCATTTTAAAATAACTAAGGAACAAGCTAGACAAATAATAAAGCAATGTCAAAATTGTGTGACCTTTTTACCACAAGTTAGCCTTGGAGTCAATCCTAGAGGATTGATACCTAACCATATTTGGCAGATGGATGTCACACACTTGCCAGAATTTGGAAAATTAAAATATTTGCATGTTACAGTTGATACTTCTTCCAGATTTTTGATGAGCTCCCTTCATGTCAGAGAAAAAACTAAAGGTATTATAGTGCATTGCTTAAAAAATTTTGCCACTGTGGGAGTTCCAAAACAGTTAAAAACAGATAATGGTCCTGGTTATACTTCTACCTCTTTTAAACAATTGTGCTCATCATTTGGCATTACTCATATAACAGGAATCCCATATAATCCACAGGGACAAGGCATAGTTGAAAGAGCTCATCGAAGTATTAAATTGTACTTATTAAAGCAAAAAGAGGGAATTGGAAAGGGGTATATATCCCCCAAAGATAAACTTAAAATAACCCTTTTTACTCTAAACTTTTAAATTTGGATTCATCAGGGCTTAGTGCTGCAGAAAGGCATATGTGTCCAAAAAATGTACATAAGCCTAAGGTACTTTGGAAGTATATTCTAACAGGACAATGGAAAGGTCCTGACCCAGTGATTGTCTGGAGTCAGGGGTCTGTTTGTGTGTTTCCACAGGGAGAACAGCAGCCAATTTGGATTCCAGAGAGACTAACCAAAGCAATTTCTGCAGACCAAAAAGAAGATTATTTGACTAAAATTCATAACAGCTGATATTCAGAGTTCCAGCTTGGCTATTCTTACATCTGTGACAGTGATTCTCCCACACCGGGAGGCTAATGAATAATGAACACCATTAAGGCCTATTTCAAATGTAAAATCCTTGAGGCTTGCTTGTGGGAATACCTTCAGACCCATTATGCAAGTTACAGGAAAAAGGATGGGATATCCAAAAAAGAGTCAAACCCAGGTGGTAACCAGAATGTCTTTTTTCAATATCTATTTTATTATTGCCCTTTCCCACATCATAAAGTTCTATTTTATTTTTTGAGCTCATACAGACCTAGGATAATGTTTTTTCTGATCAGTTCTATTTTTTGACTGTGGAGTTTTTAAACATTGCAATGTAGATTTCACCTTTGTAAAGCTACAAGGCCTTTACTATTGTCTTATATGTTGTATGTTTTGTGTGCACACTTGTGTTTTGTGTTGTCTTATGTATTGTATGTTATGTGTGCACACTTGTGTTTTGTGTTATATGTCTGTATCTGTGTATGTCCATTTATTATATATGAGGAGCGCACATGGAAAAATGGATCCAAATATTTTTTTATTCACATGATTTAAATGGTTTAATTTAAATTTGATAAACAGCTGTTGAGGATTGTTTTAATATGTGAACAAAAGAGGAGGTTAACAGATCTGTTTGTTTACTTTCACGTTTCCTTTTCATTATATTTAATAATTCTGTTTAGAATTATGTAAATTGTTCAGAAAATTGTTTTCTTAGTGCCTGCTGGAATGTTACATAATTTTTTTTAACCATCGTTGCCAGAATTCCTATCTTCATCCCAGTGCCAGTGAAGACAATGATAAAACCGAACTACAGCTTCTTCAATAGTTATCACAGCAAACTGTATAAACTGATGCGTCAATGAATAATAACTCAATAAGTAATGCTCAATCAAGGAGTCAATTTACTTTGGGAGGAAATGGACATATTGATAGATTCCTCCACTTTGAACTGCTTGCAGAACTTTCCTGGACTATGTATCACTTGTATACATTGTGAACTATCTGTTGGTACAGCGAATTGTGGTGGTGCTGGGGTATCCTTGCTGATGGTGTCACCGGTGGTACAATTTTTCCAAAGCAGCCATCAATTGGCTTGGTGTCATGGCGTTTCTGCATCCTCCTCCCTTCTGCTAGTGATGGTGTAAAATTTGGGGGCCAACAGAGGTGAGGCAAAGAACCTCACCCCCCCACTTGTGCAAAGGCCAAATTTGGGGGCCAACAGAGGTGAGGAAAAGAACCTCACCCCCCCAGTGGTGCATAGGCCTATCCACAAGTATGGCTGTATGCTAGACTGGTAGTCAGTGATGGGTAAGATCCAATTGCAGTGGTACCAACCTAAGACAGGAGGCTGACGCCTTGAGGTCAGCTCATCCGATGACCGGTAAGGACCATAGGTAGTATTGGACAGCCTAACAGGCTCGGTCCCTAAGCCACATACTTGGTGCTTAATTAAACAGAAGGGGGCAGATGCTGAGAGCCATAGCCAAGTGGGAATGATCCATGGCATTTTTGCCAGAATGGAGGGGTTGAGAGGTGAAGCCAGCAAGCCATTGAGATGATAATGGTTATGTTAAGCTGTGTATTCAATTGTATATTTAGACCCCTCCTGTCTGCCTCAGCCTGCTATTTTGGAGTTCTCGAGCTACTTTGGAGTTCTCATGGGGATTCCCAGAGAGTTCCCATTGGTTGGGGAAATGCCAGAGGAGGGATTTCCGGAGGAGGGATTTACAGTTGGTGTGGGGTGTCCTGGGAGAAGGCCGCATGCGTGGCGTTCAAGGGAGTTCAGAAATAAAGTTTGTTCCTGCTTCAGTGGCTCATGATTTGTGCCCAGCACACTGCGCCAGGTGAGTATGGCATGAGACACAGTTGGCTAGCCCTGCAGGAGAGCCAAGGCATACTGACTTGTCTTCCCAGCAACAACCAACTCAAACTGGCCCAGTGCAGATCCCTGCTTTAGGCCCCACCCACTGGGCCTATGGGATTCACTACCTCAAACTCTTGCCAGGAGAAGAGGCCAAGAGAAAATGGAAATAACGTAAACATGAATGGGATTTAGGGCTAAGCAATAACATTAGTACATTTCCTAACCCTATTTTCTGTAAGTTTGGAAGAACAGAATTGATATTTTGTTCAAACCCTAATTGGCATAATTATGGAACCATAGCATTGACCCATGTGCTTTACACTCACCTCCACTAGCATAGGGAGATAGAAAACCTCTCAACAGTTCCCCTCTCACAAGTGGTGTGTACCATTCTTGTTTCTATTCTTCAATAAATCCTATTCTTACTCTCCCTCATCCTTGTCTCTGGATTTGATTTTTCAATTCAGAAGAGAAGAATGCAGAAAGTACTAGAAATGGATAGTGTGTGGCTGGGGTATGCTGCAGCATGGGAGGGCATGGGCCACCATTAAGAAATGAAACACTTATCAGCTTAGTGGCCTGCAACTTGTGCAGACCCCACCTGCCAGCAGAAGTGTAAACATTTCAGTTTCACTGTCACAGCAATAGAAAGCTGATTAAGGCAGAAAATAAGAATGCAACTGGAAGATAGATGAGCCCCCATATCTCACTCATTCAATCCTACCTTTAATCCCCAGCCCCTCCCTACCAGAGTTCAAGTTCTATGAGAGTGAGTCCATCAGATAAATGCCATTTGGTAGTGCATCATTTTGGGACCAGCTGAAGATCACAGGCCAGCCAAGTATGAGATGTACTGTCAAATGACTGATGGCAATGCATATTCAGCACTGAGGCTCTCAGGCACAAGGAGGCAACAAACCAAAGACCTAGAGGAACAAGAACAAGGATCAGAATGTGCTGGAGTCAGGGGGAGGGAATGTACAGTTCATAGTTTATTTCTATGTATAGTGAAGTGACACTTCAGAGAAGTTGTACCATAAAGAGTCACCAAAGAGCACAGTGCAAGTGTCCACACAAGTACAGGTTCAGTGGTATGCAAAGCTAATTTCACCCCCCAAGATGATACTGTGTCAGGAAATGATCCATTGTTTAGTGCGACCACATCAAAGCCCAGAGAGGGCAGTCTCCACTGCTGTTCCACTGTCATCATGGGATGTGAGCCTGGCATCTTATTTGGACCTTGCATCTGATTGGGTATGAAATAGTGCTTCTTCCCTATCCACTTAGCAAGTATTCTGACCAAGTATTCAAGTCCAGGTGGTGGGAATGCAATGAGACCTGCCCTCTTCTTTATTATTCTTTGATAAATATTTATATATGGCACCACTACTTTGGCTTATTAGGGAACCATAAAACAGACAAAAAATGTATGCAGTAATTCCACCTCTGGTGGATCACAAAAATTAATTAGAGGTACTGACAAAGGCTGATGTACTAAGTGTTCACTGCAGCTTTATTAGAATGACTCCCAATTGAAAGTTACTTAAATACATTCCAGTAAAGTCTGTCTAGATTCAGCCAGTCCTTCAACAGTCCTAAGTGGCTTTTTTTCCAGGCACTGCCTCTGGCTGATGCCACCCTATTTATGTAGCCTTCATACTCCCCTGCCTGTTCAAAAACCTTTCCTTCTCCTGCCTGTGCCACCCCTGTTCCCCCACATTTCTTTCTCTGCCTTCATTCTCTCAACATCTCCTCCCTATTCTCTTTCCCATCAAAAATTGGAACCCCTGTACTCTCCATCCCTCCCTTCCTACACTTCTGCACCAGTCTCTTCCCTGCTCCTGGTGACCTTTCCCCAACCCGTCCCTCTTTTATTATCCCTTCTTTTTCTACAGGGCTTCTATCCTTAAACCGAGAGAGCCTTATCTCTCAAGCCATACCTGGAACAGGTTAAACACATTCTTGTCCAATGATTTCTCCAGCAGATACTCTACATTTGAGGACAAAACCCAAAGCACTTTCTGTGTATCTGAGTTTGGACTAGTGGTGGACAGAAGAGGAGGTCAGCTGCTGACCAACCTGGCCAAGGTCTGAAAATACTTCTGCTTTATATACATTCCTTGGGTTCCTAAGAAACATGCTAGAAGCTGTCCAATGGGTTTCTCAAACCACACATTCACTTCCTAAGTTGGGAACACTGGCAGCTGGAAAATTGCAACTTTGAAAACATCTCCTTTCAGCAAGCCCTCCATTCAGAGAGGTTCCTGTGTCCTGCCATAAATCCTCCCTCTGCACCTCAGGTTATCTGACCAACTACTCATCACACCTTGGAAACTCAGGGTGGTTTAACTGTCCATTCCTCAATCAGGTCTTTAGAGGAACTTCCTCAACCAAGTGCTCTAAGTGGGAGAAATAAAATCATCATTGGAAGACCAACTCCTTGCTTGATGCAGTCAAAGAATTGAGCAACAGATAACTAATAATTAAGGTGTTCTGAGGAAATCCCCACCATCACTCCAGGACTCCCTTCACAGCCTTCTTTCCAGGTTTTCCTGATGCTATAATGGTGATGTAACCTTTGATCCTTAGGTCTCTTGTAGATGGGTTCACCAGGTGCCAACACTGTTGGGTCTCACAGTGTTTGTATTTCAGCCCCCCAAGTAGTCAGGGCCCTGCCCCTCCCAAAGCACTTTTATTCTATTTTATGCTGTGGGGAGACCTCACATTTTTGAATGTCTCACTATTCCTGTGCTACATTCCTAGGAGTACATGACTTCCCACATCTCTAACAAAAGTATAAGCAGCCCTGATTCTGCAAAGAGTGGTTAGAAGGAACCAATAAGATGGCAGAAATCGCCAAGTAACATATAAACATAAGCCAGGAATAAGAAATATTTGAAAACAGAACATATATGAAATCGTTTAGGACAGTAGTAATCACAACATATCACTGGCCAAAAAAATATTCCATTGCCATAAAGTAGTAGGTGAACAAACTTTATCCTTTGCATTTTAGGGGCTTGAAAACTATTAAAAGTAGTGGCAGGCAAATTAACCAGAATTCACATAGGAATTTTTGTCAAGTTAATTTAGAGTGGGATAATGAGAGATTTACTACCAAAAAGTACTGAAAAGTCTCAGGCATGGACAAACTCCAACCCCTTGGAGACCACAAGGATGTTTCCCCAACAACTCCAACAAAAGTCCAACAATATTGACCACAATTTTTTTTTTGATAATTCATCAAAATTCTACATTAACTATATGACACAGGTGTCAATATATAGTTCAAGTAATTCTTTATATTTTAAAACTCTATGAAGTTATGTCTAAAGTCAAAAAAACAAAAGTTATTTACACAAATGTGGTGTCCAGGGTCACTCCAGAGCTTTTCTCAGGACTGCAATCATTCTTCTTCTATACAACAGTGCTGTGTCACTAACATCAGTTATGTGCTTGAACAGTGCAAATGGGCAGAGCAGGAATCTGCATATATGCTGTGACACATATACAAACAGAATACATACCTCTCTATAAAGGTCTTTAACTTCCTTAGAAGATTAAAAAAAGATAGCATGTTAATCAAGTATTTTTAAATAAAACTAATTCCAAAAACAATTTCTCAGGTCTTATCCATAGTACTGGCCAATACAGACAGATATCATGGGAAAAATCTAACTTGCACCTTCTCCTGGTATTTAGCCACCAAGAGTGGCAGAGTATTACCTTGCCAATTTCACCACTCAGAGTTACATGTGTTCAAAATAGAATTAAGTAATAAGAGTACAAAATTCCTATTTTGCACACTTGTATTTGATAAGCATTGTCATAGTGGCTTAAACATTTGTTCAGTGACTTAGAATTTAAAGGCACCATCAGACACTCATGGGCACTGAGCACTTGACATATAACTAGTGTGATGGAGAAGTGCAATTATTAATGTGTTTTAATTTAAACTTACACGGGCTCATGTTCCCATTGGCCACCACATAGAAATACATCTCTAAAAACAAGCAACATACCCCTTGCTTTGCCAAGATCCTCAACTTTACTGCACAGCTGGGCTCCTGGTCCTGTCACAAGGCCCACAGGAGAAGACTGCCTCTGCATGGAGCTCCTATGGAGCTTTTTCTGTACCATAGAGGTTATGCAAGCAACACCCTCTGCTAGCACACTGCAATCTACATAAAGACAGAACAGGTTCTTTTCTTCTTAGTTACCTCAGCTTCCAGAAGGTGGCCTAGTTCATGGTGGATTCTCATTGCAGTTTTGAGAAAAGAAGAGAAAATATTACAAGCACCTCATTAACCAGGGGAATTCAAGCTGAGCCTTCCAGGACTGTGGAACTCCATCCAGCTGAATTGCATGCCACCCCATTCTCAGGGTAAGCCCTGGTTCATCCCACCACTGGCTGACACCCTTAGATTTAATTGGCCTGAAGTGCACAGGAGCCTGGGCACAGGGTAGGTCAGAGTTAATCCTGTCCCTGCCAGATTGCCACTGTAGCTTGGGCTTGGCTCAGGACTCCCTTGCTCACCTGCCTGTCAACCATGCCCAGGGTACACCCAGATCTGCCACAACTACCTGGGGCAGAATCCCGGCACAGAAGACCCACAGGTCTGTCCCACCACCAGCTGACCACTGCCTGAGCTCAGGCTTGGGCCAGATCCATCTTGACAACCTTTAATGGAGACAGGGCTCAGTATAGGCCTGGGTTCCTCCTGCCACTGCAGAACCCAGCCTGACTCCAGGCTCTGCCCAAGACTGCTTCTGTCCATAGGCAGACACCTGCTGGAGCCTTGGAAAATTTTGACTTCCATTGCAAATTGAGAAGAAGAACCAGAATTCTCTAGCTTCCAAAGGGCTCTCTACAAGAGGCAAAACTCTTGTCAGTTGCTAGAAAACAGTATTTTGGTGATGTTCTTGTGGGTGTCTGCACAGCTCACCAGAGCTTAATCAAATACCTAGTTCATACAAGTCAAAAAGGAGAAACAAACAGCCAATAAAAATGGAAAAACCCAATAGCAGCTGTTTATACAAGGTGACATACCAAAAATTGAGGTGACTGTCCACATCACAATGTAGTAATCCAAAGGAAACAGAGTATATGGGTGTTTTTGCCTATCAAATACAAAGAATAAAGAGAGTGAGAAAATCTAATGTCAACAGTGTTGGAAAATGGAATTGTCAAGCTCTGATAACTGCAATACAAAATTGCCATAACTCTTCTGCAGGGAAGTTTCAGAAAATATGCAAAAATTTAAAGTGCATTAGTACCATTAACACAAGAATTTCAATTTAAATAAGTTATTCACTGTGACTGTGTCAATTTTTTAAAATTTTACCATGAAGTGGTCCATTGCAATCATTTTACATGCATATATAAAAATATATTTTACTAGTTTTTTTGTGCAAGGTTGTATTTTGATGCAATGCCTTTATTTTATTGATTTATTTTTCTGTGGTGCTGAGAATCAGATCCAGGGCCTCTCCTGTGCTAGTCGAGCCCTCTACCACTGAGCTGCAACCACAGCCCCTCTAGTGTTTTATTTCTTAAAAGTACTTTTACATATCTATATATATATTCCTATATAATCATATCTCAGACACATTTTTTTAAAAAAGGTACCACATGATCTGGGACTGTAGCTCAGCCATAAAACACTTGCCTGGCATGTCTGAGGCCCTGTGTTCCATTCTCAGCACCATTTATAAATAAATAAAATAAAGATCTATCAACAACTAAGAAAAAAAAACATTTAAAAAAGAATATAGATGGTGCTTTTTAAAAAAGCTAACACAGCTGAAGTTGTACATGTTCATTATATGAGACAAGTAACATATTAATAATTTAAAAAGGAACATGATTCTATGGCATCAAAAAGAATCACGTTATTATACAGCCATCACCATCATTTGTCCATTCCCAGGACTTTTCTACTCCCGAATTCAAACTGTCCTAATTCAATACTATCTTGCCACTTTTCCCTGTATCTCATCCAAGTAACAACCATTCTACTTCCTGTCTGTATGAATTTGATCATTTGAAAGGTTTATTTTAATACCACCAAAGTACAAGAGCAATGTGCGCTGGTGTATATGTGTACATATCCACACACATGTACAACAATACATACAAAACATGTATTGGTAGCCAACTTTGCCTTCTTGCTTTCCACATTTATGTTTAGAAATCATCCTGTATTGTGTAAACATTCATTTATTTTCTTCCTGGACTTTGATGATTTATAAATTTAATTCATCAGAGCATCTGGAGTTTATTTTGATGTACATCATCAAATAGGGATTGGATTTCAGGTTCTTACCGACATCATTAGGAATCTTCAAAATAATCCCATTATCTTTAATGAAATCATTTGTCTCTCTCCAAATAATGGAAATGTGACCTTTGTGACATTATAAAGTGTTTTACCTATGTTCCAGGATTTCCTGGTCTCTCTTTTGAATTCTGTCTCTCTGTTCCCAGTTCCCACCCTTCAGATATTACAATTCTCTATGTGAAAATACCTATTAGTGCTAAATCCATGACTTACTTTATTTTTCCAAAATAATACTTTTGTGTTGGGCATGATGCTCTATGCCTATGATCCCAGTGGCTTGGGGGACTGAGGCAGGAGTATTGCAAGTTCAAATCCAGCTTCAGAAACTGTGAGGCACTAAGCAACTCAGTGAGACCTTGGATCCAAATAAAATACAAAATAGGGCTGGGGATATGGCTCAGTGATTGAGTGCCTCTGAGTTTCAATCCCTGGTATCAAAAAAAATAAAAAAATAAAATAAACACACACACACACACACAAATATCTCACACATGTATACTTTTGGGACTTAATTTTTCAAAATGACTTTAGACCTTGTTTCCTCTCATGATAGTTTCTGGAAGGAAGATTTTATACAGATTGAAAGGAGGAAAGTAGATAGCTGGTCAATACTGGCCTCTCTCTGAAGGAGTATACTTTACCTATTAAGATGTGATTCTTTATTTTTGTAGTTTTATTTATTTGAACCCCAAAGTCTTAGGAGAACAACATCTGAGTGCTGCATATAGCTATTTCAGTGGATTTCAATGGGATCTTCCTCTATGAGTTCAACTACATTATTTATTTTTATTGTATTGGGGATGGAACCCTGGGTAGCTTAACCAATAAGCCCCATCCCCAGCCCTTTTTTGTATTTTATTTAGAGTCAGGGGCTCACTGAATTGCTATGGCCTTGCTAGGTTGTTGATGCCAGTTTTGAACTTGTAATTCTTCTGCCTCAGCCTCCATGGGACAGGACACCATGCTCAAGCACTTTCTTCTTCAAATACAAGACACATTTGTGTGCTTCCATGAGCTCCTGTCATCTTTGTCTTCTTTACAGAATGAACACCAATCTGGTGGACAGAGCTTTTTGTAAATGTTCTGCCTTTCCTTAACCTCCTAGGATTCGTTTACAGTCTTCCTGTTCATAAGGCTTTTTTTTCCTGGTGGACTGAGCCCAAGCATACCTGTGGGCTTCTTCATACCATTACAAGATACCAGTACAGTAATGATCTGGTTTTCTGAGTGTGGTCATGATCTGCTGATTCTCTGTCATGACCCCTAGCTGTAATCTTGCATTTGGTCTTCCTGGTTGCAGAACCCTTGTCATTCTTCCTGTGCTAAGGAGTCCTCAGCAATATCCAATAGTGGAAAAGAGATGAGTGGCCAAACAATTGACTAATTACACCACAGTGCAGAGAATCTCAAACAGTATGATGAGAACTGTGGGACTGCCACAAATTTGGGCTATGGGGACACAAAGCATAATCCCTACCTCCATTGAATTCAGATGACCCTCTTGGAGAGGAAATGACAGGCTATAGAGCCCTAATGCAGCAAGGGGGCTGCTGTGGCCCTGCAGGATCCCAAAGTGAGCTGTGGAATGAGCAGTTTCCAGTGGTCCTTGTGGGCCATCGTAGGGGTTTGGGTTTGATATGGAGCATAATGGAAAATCACTGGAAAAATTTACATTATAGGGTGACATGATCTGTCTTCTTTTTTCCATGGTATTGAAGATTAGTTTATTCTGGCCAAATTCTGACCAAAGTCCTTATTAAAAATTTTTTAAAAGTCCTTATTTAAAATTTTTCATTTGCTTTAATTAGTTATACATGACAGTATAACACATTGATGCACTTGGATAGATCATACATAAATTGGGTTTGTTTTTAAAAGGCCCTTTGTCCTGCTGGTTCAGGAGCAGAGTGAAGAGGCCTAGTGAGGCCTGGGGAGGGCCAGGAGGAGGTTCCCACACCATACTGAAGTAGGGATGGAGCCAGGTCTCCCTTCGGCTCCACCTCTGTTCAGGAGCCAGGCCCCATTGAAGGCCCAGTTTTCACCCACCACCGCCTGATGCCCCATAGATCATTGGGCTCGGCCAAGAACTGCCTTGGCTCATCAGCAAACATCCTTCGAAGCTAAGGAACAGCCCAGATCTCCCATGACAACATGAGGCTGCAGCCTGGGCAGAGGGTAGTCACAGGTCCATCACGCCTCAGGCTGACCCCTGCCAGAGCTCAGACTCAGCCCAGGAATGACTCCGCCCACTGTCAGATGCCCAGCATAGCTCAGGCCCTTCCTGCACTGACCCAGCCTACTGGAAGACACCTGCCAAAATTCAGCCCCAGCCCAGGTCACCTCTGTGACAGGTGTGGGAGATTGGCTCAAGGTAGGCCTGGCTCCGTCCTGCCACCAGCTGACCCCACCAGAGCTCAGGCCAGACCCAGGACAGCCTCTGTCCACAGATGAACACCTTCTGTAGCCCAGCCTTTTCCATGATCAGCCAAGTCCAGCTGCACAGGAGCCTGGGCAAGGGTAAGCCAAGTTCCATCTTGCCACCTGCAGACCCCTGTAGAGGTCAGTCCCAGGCACGATCCACCCTGCTGAACTGCAGGTAATCTCAGGCAGAGGGGAGTCACAGGGCCATCCATTCTTGGGCTGATGCCCACAGCTTGGGACCAGGGAATTGTATGTGCTCATGCCAAGTCAAGACGTTCAGTTCCTGTCCGACCTCTCCCTCTGCTGAATCTCTCCCAACAGCAAGTCTGCCTGGGTTGTCCCATCTGCAAAAGGGTCATATGGACTCCACAGTGTTATATTACCAGTTGTTGTAAAGACACAAGAACACACCCACATAAATGCCCCATAATGCACGTATGGCAAATGCTAATGGTATGTTTCCTTTCTATTTTTGCTTAAAGAGGAAATACAAAAGAACAGTGGTGGTATTCAGAATGCCTCATAATGGGTGGCACAGGCTTTGACCAGTTGGAATAGCTGGATGCCAGCTTCGAAGCACACAGCAAGTTCCCCCATGCCCCACGCTTGCCTGGCTCATGGCAGAGCCCAGAGAACAAATTTCTAATTTTCAGTTGTCAAGATAATGAGATTTTTTTTTTTCTGCTTTGATTTTTCTTTTCCCAGGAGGAAATCATGGGTGACTGTTTCTAATGTAACCACTAGATGGCACTGAAAGACCAGGTTGTGGCCACAGGTGTGCCCTTTTCCTCTCCCCAAGAGGGCTCCAGAAGACCTGAGGCAGACTGGCTTTGCCTCTTTTTCCCTGAGAGTGAGCAGGGAGGCTCCCATCTGTCACCCACCTGGTCCAGCTGGCTCCTGACACCTGGCAGGTTGGAAAGGCACCACCTCCCTCCTCCATACTACTGAAGACCCCACAGCTAGATGGACACCTAGTGGTCTTTACCCCTCAAAAGGTTTTATGTAATGTTTTGAACAACCAATAATAAAAATTTAAAAAAAGGTTTTACTATTTTTATTTCTAATGATTGGTGCTCATAATGAAAATTTTAAGCAAATATGGATAAATCAAAATCCCAGCACATCCAGTGTGACTCCCATTCCAAATAGCTCATCTAAGTGAATGCTGTGCAGAGAGAGCTGGCTGAACAAAGAGATTGGGTAGACATTACACCTTGTAGCTTTGAGCTCCTGCTCCACATTCTAAGATTGAAAGAGAAGTTCCCAATTCACTTCTACTTAAGAAGAGGCAAGAAATCTAATGTGAGATCCTTGCACATCAAAAACCATCAATCACCACAATGTACTGGTTTTAAAACATCTTGCCATGATTGGGGGATGATTTTATGGTAAAAACAGATTAGTGATTGGAGCCATTACTTTGTTACTGTTACTAACATCACTAGTACCGTGACAGCTGCATCCACTCTGTAAGTGGTACCAGTTAATTGTAGTGTAGCACCTGCACTATCCAATATGGCAGCCACTAGTTATCTGTGGCTATTCCAATAGAAATCAACTAAAGTTAAATAAAATTTAAGTAAGTTCCTCAGTGGCAGTAGCCACATTTTGAGTGCTCTGCAGCCCCCAGGGATGAGTGCCTGTCCAATTTCCCTGGAGATTAGGACTTGTACCCATAAAGACAGGTAGTTGGATGGTGGGGGTGTTGACTAGCCCCTCACAGACAGAAACAAGCAGCACCTAAGGCTCCTGCACCTTGAATGGATAGGTATTAGTTATGAATAAAGTTAACAAGATACATCCTGAGTGACGCATGTAATACCTAATCATGTGCATGTGTCTGCACATTATAGGGATATGGCACTCACAGTCTCTCCTTGAGCAAGGCCTCCACTTCAGCAGCAGTATATTGTTCAGAGTCTTGCTTCCAAAACCAGTTCTATTGATCCAGGAATGACTTTTCTCTTTGTCACCAGGGGTTGCTTTTGGTCAAGAGCTTACTAATTTTCCATACCTTTAGTCTCACATCAATGAGATCTTGAGGGAGGATGAGGAAGTTCACCAGGTGGTCAGTCTGTGGTGTCGAACTGGAAGACACCTCTGCCCCCTGTGCTTGGTGAGCATGAAATGCTGAGATTTCAGGGCAGTTGGTCAGTCCCTCCTTCACACATGTTGGTGAGGGGCTGTGTGCCCCTGGGCTTGGGGCTGGGATGTAAGGGGCTCAATTCTTGACCTCAGGGACATCACCAAGCTCTCTGCCCAGGAACAGAACTCTACATTTTTGTGAAATCTCCTAAGTGATGGAGGATTGATGCTACCCCAGGACTCAGGATAGAGCTCTGAACACTAATGTCCTGAGGCAGAGTGAGGGAGCATGGTCTTTTAGGACAAACCTGGAGAAGCTTCTGAATTCTTTTCTGAGGAAAGGAATGAGAACATTTAGAGCAGATTGAGAGTATTTGCCCTGGACTTATGGCAGACATGCCTATCTTTTTCACATTCCTCCAAACTGCTATGACCCTGGGAAGTTCTGCCCTTGGTTGATGATGGTTGTGAGGCCAGAATTCCATGCAGGAAGGGGTGCTGTGGGTGGAGGCATAAGGGTATGGAGGGGCACTACACAATCTGCCCTTCTGTGTGGGCTGTGTTTCCACCAGATTTCCTTGTGAGCTCCCCTTGTCCATTACTAGGTCCCATTGTGAAGCAGCCATAGAAATCCAGGCTGGTATCCCTGGAGGTACAAGGAGCCCCCTTTTCCACATGCAGACTGGCAGGCTGGCCCTGACCTTTTCATGTCTCTGAGCTCTGAGAATAGAAGACATGGGTGTTGAGGGCCTCATCCTCGGAGGTGCTGCTGACACCGTGCATGTCTTCCTTGCAAGGTGCCAAAGTGTAGTCACAAGTCACAGCCCAGAATGAGCTGCTGTAGTTAAGAGGCACCATTCCCCAGGGACCATGCTATCTGTCTCAATTTCTCCAATGTGGAGTGTCATAGAGAAGCTGAGCAGGTTGGCAGCTACAGCCACCTCATGGCTGGTCCTTTGGTCTTTCAAAAGCTGCCTGAGATGGGGCCAGGGTCAGAGGCTCAGTGAAGTGGTGGGCAAGTCAAGACTCATGCACTGCAATCTCTCTGGGGAAGCCAGTACACATGTGAGCAAAACATGAGTCCAGAGGAAAGGAGGTGGTGAAGGCAGGAGCCCGAGGGCTCTTTCCTGCCTGAGGAAGTTGTCTATCAGCCCACTCCCTCTTGTTTCAGGAGACAGAGCCCAGGGCTGCCCGAACCTCTGGATGTTCATGACAGGCCAGGAGGCTGGAAGGAAATGAGCTCTTTCCACTTTTAATTGCTCAGTTTCAAGAAGGTAATAAAGACCTATGTGCACAGATGGTGCCAGTTGTGGGGTGGAGTGGAGGGGAGTGGCATCTTCTGGGGCAGGGCCTCCCCACCATTTATTCTGTGTCCTCCACAGAACCCAGGGTGAACAAGAGAGGGGCATGCTCATGTCCCAGGGCTGGCTGGCTGCTCTTGAAGTCAGTGAGCATTCTTGGAATGTGGTCACAGTGCAGCCAGTCTGGCTGGGCAGTGAGAGTCTGATGTCCTTGCTGCCTGAAAAAATTGGGAGCAGAGAAGCTGAGTTAGCCCAAGCAAGCTGAAAGGGTGGTCCCAAATGGACCCTAAGTAACCAACACTGTGGGTGATCCCAGGCCTGGGCAATGTGACACGCTGTGAGAAACCTCCTTTCTGCCTGCAGCTGCTCTGCTCAATTTTGAGGTAGGGATGGAGTAACCCCACAGGGAGCCCCAGACCTCATGGGTTGGCAGATGTGAGGCCTGGGGCTGCCCAGCACACTTGATGATCACACCCTCCCAGCAGCAGCCAGGTGGCACTGTGTCTAACCACACTGAGTGTCTTGCTGGATGCACTTGTCTCAGTTGTTTTCTTCAACAAAAACTTATTGAAATTCACCCATTTAAAGTCCATGGATCAGTGGGTTCAGAGAATTCATAGGGTGAGGATAGCACCACTAAAATTGATGTGATCACCCCCAAAGAAACCTCATATTCACACACAGTCACTCTCTAATCCCTCCCACCTCCAAGCCCCCTCGTCCTAGCCCACCTCCATCCTCCTCTGTGTGAACTGGTGTGTCCTCAACTTTTTATGTAAGAGGACTTGTGTGATGTGTGGTCCTGGGGTCTGGCTTCTTGCACACAGCATGATGTTTTTCAGACTCATCCCTAAAATGTGTGGCAGTGTGTGTTGTGATGTCCCCCTTCATGGCTGATAACCTCTGTTACTGCTGCTCACATGTGTGGCACTGGCTTTGTCCACTCAGGTGACATCAGCTGAGGGTATCTGGGTTGTCTATAATTTGGGGCTCTTTTGAATAATGTGATCACTCAGATTCATAAACGAGTGTTGGTATGGACATGTATTTTTCTTTTTAATGGAATAAACCAGAATAGTGAATTCTTGTTGCCTCACACTTATTTCTAAGAGGATATTTCCATGGTAACTTTTGGGAGCCTTTGGAGCAATCTATACTGCTTTCCATTAGTTTTCAGAATGAAATATTTTGTGCTAGACACTTGTGACTCAAAAGTACACAGGAGCCAGGCATGGCTGACTGCCTGGTGGGGCACCAGGAGTGGTGTCCTGTGCTGCATGGTTGGAGCCTTTGCCATCCACACTGGGCAACAGTTACCTTGGAGGATCCTGGACTCCGTGTGGCAGGTGTTTGGATTTTTCTTTCTCTGAGGGAAACTAAAAATGTGGATTTTATGGAAATCCATCTACTTTCTTTTCTTTCCCCCATGACAGCCCTGAGACCAGTTGATGTGCCTCTGTTGAGCTTCAGAGTGCAGGTTTTCTTGCCTCTTCCTCCCTCATGCCAAGGCATCTCTGTTAGGCTCTGGGAGAGTGCTCCTTGGTGTCCCACTCGAGGTCTCTGGCTGAGGCCTTCCATCTGGACCCCACTGTTGTGACCAGTGGACAGCTGTCCAGGTGGGTTGTCCTTCTGATCCAGCATGTGGTGAGACAGACTCTGCTGCCTTGTAGCCCAGATGAGAATCCAGATGCTTCACTGAACAGTCTCTGACACCAAGCTGAGTGTGTCATTTGTAGTATGGAGGCCCCAAGTGTTTCTGCCTTGCACAACCCAGAGAGGATCAAATGAGTCATGTGTGCCAGTGCTTAAAGGTCACCTGGAACTTGGAAGCCCAGTTAGTGCTCCTTCTTTATCCTCACCACCATCATCCAGGGATGATGGTTTTAGGTTTTCTACCTAAAGAATCATTTGTAATAGCTACATCTCACCAAGAGCAAAACCACATGTCCACTGGAGAGCAGAGTGATGGCCCCCAAAGCTGACCACTCCTCAATCCTCAGCAACTATGGGTGTTTCCGTACATGGACAAAAGGTCTATGCAACTCTCAATAAGTTAAGGACACAAGGTGGGGGATTATCCTGGGAGAACAGCTGTGGCATGAACATGCATTTCCTCAAAACCCAGCTTGAGAAACAGTATTACCAACATGGGACTTATTATTTTTTAAGCAAGAACATGTAATACCTTTCAAAAGATTTTTAAACATTAAAAAAATCCCCATAAAGATGCGGTTTATTTTCAGAAAGCAAAATAAACACACAAGCTTGCAGTGCATAAGACTCCAGGTCAATGAAAATCCATGTTCCTGCTGCCCCTGGTGGCCTTCCTGAGACCTCTGAGTGCTTGGCCTTGGCCTGGGGTCTTCCATGCCATCTGGAGAGGGCAGCATGTTCTGAACATTGTCTCTAGGGCTGGGCTTCATGGTTGGGAGAGGAAGGAGGGAGAACTGTAGAATGGCTGGTGGATCTCACCCTGACTGTTTCCATGTGATAAAGGCAGAGAGGGAAGCCAAGCAGCACTTCCTTGATGGGGATGTCTGTCCAATAATGTCCTGGCGATTTTGAGCAGGGTGTATCAGAGGGACAGTTGATGGCAAAATGCTGAAGCACAGTGGTGGGAGCAGGTGGGCCATGTGAAGCAGGAGGAGCAGAAGTCAAGCTGATGTGGGTCTCAGTTGCTACTCCCACTTCCTGGCTGTAACCTAGTCAAGTGTCTGGGTGTTCTTGAGCCTCTGTTTCCATCTTCTAAGTGAGTGACAGTATCTCAATGGCAGTGTAGCTTCTGAGTGCACAGGCTTGACCACTGTCTGGTCCCCAGCCTGTTCCATATCACACATCTGTACATATGACTCTTGTGGTCTCTGGAGATTGTATTCCAGTCTTGGCCAGCTGTGTTTCAAGATAGAAAGTTCCAGAATGCATTTGATTGGAATGAAACTTTGTAGATCATCTAGTTATGGCAATCTCTGAGGAAAACTGAGGCCTGGGAGATGGATTTACTTTGGTTCAGAGAGAACTTGCTTTTATTACTCCCAGGCAGGTAAGGGCTGAACTGACCCAAGAGCCCACCTGCCCCTTGCCTGTTACAAGGAGCAGCCTTGAGAGGGTCTCCTGTGCCCAGCCACAGCCTCTGTTATGTCGTTATCCCTATGTTCACACAGAGAGGACACTGTGTTTCCTTAGAGGCAGACCAGCAAGTGCAGCTCAAGTGAGCTGCTGGTCACGGGGAGAGAGGCCACTGGTGTTTGCACCAGGAATTTGCTCTTATTCCACTTCCAGTGGATTAGGCTTACTGCTCTGAGACCATAGCTGGTGACTTAATTCTGATGGTGTCTCAGCTCAGAGGTTGTCACTTGTAATGCATAGAGTTAAGTTAACTCTGCCTGTGGCATTTGGCTTGGAACCTGCTCTGGGAAGGGTTTACCTAGCTTTTTTTGATTCCAGAGTGCAGGAGGTTCTCCGAGTCCTGTTCGTCATGTGGACAGACACAATTTTCCTGTCAGTCCCTCTTTTATCAGGAAAGGGGTCCACCTTCATCCCAGTGACTGGGAATAAAAATCTAGGAATTGCCTGGTGGCTTCTGCATGGACAAGTGGTGTTTCTAGGCTGTCAGCAAGTCCTGGAAGGTCTAACTTCCAAAATATGCTCAGAAGATCCACGCTGCACCCAGCCACCTTCTTGTCCAGCCAGGAAAGCAGCAACAGTCTCCCACTGGCCTCCTGGCTCCACTCATGCTTGAAGCTGCCTCTCTACCCTCTCTTCTCACCCACCAGTCAGTCCTTCTAGCTCATGACAGGTTCCATGCACCCTGCTGCCTTTGTAATCTACCAGTGGCCCAGGTCCCCTAGGATGCTGCAAGCTCCCCACTATGTTCTGCCCTCCTTTCTTGTCCCCTTCAGACACATTCCAGCCACACTGGCCTCCTTCTTCAGAGGGGCACATTTTGCCCTCACCTCTCTGGGACACCAGAGCCCCTCACTCAGGTCTCATGTCAGATAAATTCCCCTCTACATGGCAGTCCCAGTCACCACTACCCCATGACTTCTGTCTGTGTCTCCTTCACAGAATTAGCACTCTCTAAAGTGATTTTGTCTCACCTGTGCCTGGCATCCTACAGGCCCTCTTCACAGGCTCCATCCTTTTCCATCCTTCTGCCAAGAAGGTTCTGCACCTAGGGTCCCTTATGACATTATGACATCTTCATATGTCTCCAACCTTCAGTGACATCCTCTCTCATTCCTGGCATTGACCATTTTGGCCATCTTCTTCACTCCTGATTATTGTGGCTATTGCTTTATCAATTAAAAAAATCAGCTTTTAGTTTCATAGATTTTTCACTACTTTTTTTTACATTGCATTGATATTTGCTCTAATATTTCCTTTCATCTGCTTACTTTGGATTAAATTGGCTCATTTTCTGGTAGACAATCAGGTGGATGCTTAGGTGATAGAATAGACCTGGTTCTCTCTAGAACTAATGCTGTATATTCCCCCAAATTCTCATACACCATATTTTCATCTTCATTCAATTCACAGTATGCTCTAATTTTGCTTTTGACTCTTTTCTTTGATCCATAGTGTTCCAAAAGGCTTTAGATACTTTCCAGTGTTTTGGGGATTATCCATATAGGCCCTGCTGTAATTTCTGGTATTTATTCCTGTGTGATCAGAGAAAACACACTGTAAGGACTTGAGTCCTTTCATTCTGCCTAGACCTGCTTCATGGTGGGAGGCGGATTTCTCTTCTTATGCTCTGTGCTCCTGGGAGGGTGTTTTGCTGCTGGGTTGGGTGTTCCACAGGTTTGCCAAGGGTTCTAGTCCTGTGAGTTCTTGCCACCTGTTGTGTGAATGACTGAGAGAGGGTTTGCTCTCCCACCACTGGAGAGCTGGCTTTTTTCCATGGTAGATCTGGCTATTGTCACTTCATGTTTTCTGAAGCTGTTGTTAGGTATAGCATATTTGGGATTGTTAGGTCTCTTGAGAGTAGACACTTTCACCTTTATGACATGGACCTGTTTGCTTATTTTGGTGTCATGTGTTGTGAAGCCCCCTTTTTCTGCTGTTGGCATCACCACTGCAGTGTGTTTGACTGATGCAGCATCAGGTAGATGTAGAGATGTCCCTTGTGTTTTTCATATTTCTGTGTCTTGGTAGAGTTGTTGTGGGCAGCACTTAGTGTTTTGTTTTCTAATGTTACTCTCAGAGTCCTCAAGCTGTTCCCAGTCCCATTTTTGTGTGTGTGGCAAGGGTCAAGATGTGCCCTTGCTGTCTACTTTTATCTGTCCCATCTGTCCTCTATTCTACTTTTCTCCCTTTTATAATTTCTTTTGGATGAATCAATTTTAATTGTTCTGTTTTGTCACTTTCATTAGCATGTTAGCTGTAGCTTTCTTTTCTTACTCTGCAGTAGCTTTAGGGCTTATCATGAGCTTTTAGGTTGCCATTATCTGCCTTTGAGCACTACCTGCCACCTGGTCCCACATGACAATGCTACAGTAGTCTCCCGAGCCACTCACCTCTTGGTACCTCAGCTGAAGCTTCACCACTGCACCTTTGGCTGTGTCACAAGCATGCTACATTGTTATTATTTTGGGGTAAACATTGAACACTCCTTTGAATAGTCAATAATATTAATTCTAGAGAGCTCTCATTTATTCCCCAGGTTGACACCTTTTTCTTTGCTCTGAGTTCTGGTGTGCAGACCAGTTTGCAGCTGGCTCATCTCTCCCTGCCCAGAGCGTTCCTGTAACATGGCTATGTTGGGAATCTGCTGGTCCTGTTCCATGCCTCTCTGTCTCTGCTTTGCCTTTTCTTGGTGGAGAGACCTCTCCACTGGGTGTAGAAATCCATGATGTGCCATTTGACTTGCAACTGGAAGGTGCTGGCTGCCCCACTTTCCTGCCTCTTTCTGGTGGGAAGCTTGCTTTTTCCTGGTTGCTGATGCCACTGAAACTTAGATGTATTTGTCTCTGGATGATTTCCATGTATCCTCTCTGTGCTGGCTTCCTGCAACCCACTGTGGCATTTCTTGCATCTACTTCATTGTTCTTCTGTAGGGATTTGTCAACTCCTTGGATTTTGGTTTCACAGCTCTTGTCACATCTGGAGACACCTGGATGCCAAACCTCTCTGTCCTTGCCCATCTTTGGAGACTAGTTGCCTAGATGTTGGGTCACTTGGGTGGCTCTTGACAGGTTGATGTGCTCCTCATATTGTTGAAATGCCCCTCCTCTGTGTGTTGACTTGGGGTGCCCTTCTCTTCTCCAACGTTGGATCTATTGACATCTCATCACGGGCATTCCTCACATGGATGGCAGACTCAACTGTAAGCCATTCCCCTTCTATGTTTCTATTCAAATTTTTAAGTTCAGCCTTTGATTCTGGATTTTTGTGTTTTCAGGTGCAGTTTTAACAAATAGCACAGCCAGCTCTGTGCCCTCCTGTGATGCAGCGTATGGCTTTGCACAGAATCACCCATTCACCTGGGCAGCCCATCACCCGCTGGGGCTTGCCTGGTCTCACATGTATTCCTGTGTGTTTCCTCCTTGCCAATTTATTACTGGTGCCTTTTGTGTAACTCCCACGTGATCACACACAGCACTGTTCTTTCACTGCTGTGCTGTCCATTTTGATCTCAGCAGTTCACCTCCAATGGCTTTGACTCCCTGACTCCCATGACACTTATCCATCCTTTGTATCTGTGATTTGCTGTAAACAGAATCATCTGGTGGGTAACATTTTGAATTAGCTTGTTTTCCTCAGCATGATTCTCTGGAAACCCAACCATGTTGTTCTGCAGGTGGTGGCCTTTCCCTACAATGCTGTGCTGTGCTCTGTGATGGGCTGGAGTGCAGCTGCTCAGCCCTTCTCCTTCAAAGAACAGCTGGGTTGCAGTTTGTGACTGGGAAGAAAAAGGTTGCTGTGAGCATCTGTGTGTGTGCTCTTTAGCAAACATAAAATTTCAGTTCCCTTGGATAATGTCCAAGAGTGACATTTCTGGGTCAGAAGGCAAATTCATGTAATGTTGGTGTGTGTGTGTGTGTGTGTGTGTGTGTGTGTGTGTGTTTTATGGAGTTTATTTAGACAGTATTCATTTTTTTTTGCATGGGGGGTACTAGAGATACTTAATCATTAAGGCACATTCCAACCCCATTTTATTTTATTTTTTATTTTGATACATGGCCTTCTTAAGTTGCTGAGGCTGGCTTTGAACTTTTGATCCTCCTGCCTTATCATCCCAAGTTGCTGAGATTGCACACATGCACCACTACACCCATATAGACTGTATTCTTGAAGCAGAAGGTAAAAATTTCTATCAACATAGTAAGTAAGTGACATTTAAAAATTTCAAAATTTTAATGCCACTTTACTAAGGCATGATTAATGTACAAAGCCCATACATACTTAGTTTTTTTATTTTTTATTTTTAGTTGTAGATGGACACAATATCTTTATTTTATTCATGTTTATGTGGATTGAACACAATGCTTCACAAATGCTAGGCAAGTGCTCTACTCTACCACTGAGCTACAACTGCAGCCTCCCATGCATACCTAATGCACACACTCTGCCAAGTGATGACATAGGTGCACCTGTATGAAAACATCACCAAAATCTAAGTGCTTGTTCTCTGTGAAAAAAGCTGTTTTTCAGGGTGACCATACCACCGACCTTTTCACCAGCAGTGTAGGAACAGTGAGGATTGTCATCATTTTCACTGGCATTTGGTGTTTCCAGTATTTTTTTTTTTTGTTTTAGGCCTTCCAGTACGTGTGTGATGATGTCTCACCATGGTTTTAACTTCAACTTCTTCGTGGCTAATGGTCAGTGTCTTTTACGAGCTGTTTTCCACCAGCATGTAATTTTCAGTGAAATGTATTCTCGTGGCACTTTCCCATTTTTTAATGAATTTTTTTGTTTTTTGCATTTGAGTTTTAGAGTTGTTTATGCATTCTAAATATATGAGATTGGATATGAGATTCTCAAACATTTTCTCCCGGGCTGGGGATGTGGCTCAAGTGGTAGCGCGCTCGCCTGGCGTGCGTGCGGCCCGGGTTCGATCCTCAGCACCACATACAAACAAAGATGTTGTGTCCGCCGAAAACTAAAAAAATAAAATAAATATAAAAAAAAAAAAAAAAAAAAAAAAAAAAAAAAAAAACATTTTCTCCCAGTCATTAGTATGTCTTTTCATTTTCCTAACTGGGTATTTGGAAAGGCAAATGTTCCTTATTTTTATAGATATAATGTATCATTTTTTCCTTTTTTTCCATTTTCTTCATAGTGAATATAAGTAATATTAAATCTTGAATTTTGGTTTCCCTATGTTCATTGTTGGTGTAGGAGCATGGTTGTTCTGCCTCTTTCTTGCTGGAAGGGACAGTGTGGCATCTAGCTCAGAGCCAGTTCCTCCCCCTGGTGGAAGCAGATGCTTCCCATCTCTGTGGCCAGTGTCCCCATTCCCAGGCTGAATTCTAGGCACAGGCACTGTTGCTGGTGCTGCACCGGCTCTGGGTGCTGCTCCCTTTGGTCCCTTTGGGTGGCTCTTTCCTAACTTTGAGTGGCTTTTGAGTAGTTGGCAAGCACCCTGCTGAGGACACAGGTGGGCCCTCCACAGAGCGGTGAGCTTCTCTCTGCAGCTCTTGCTTCTTCATCACTCTGCCTTGCACACCCTGGCTGCCTGTGTCTCCTTGGACCTCAGCTGCTTGTCTTTAGTCCAGGGGCTCCATCAGGTTCTGCCTCAGTTACTCTCCAGAGGCAGACACATGGCTCATTTTGAGGGTTTGATGAACTCTGGCAATACAGTCTTATTCCCTGATTATGGAATATTCAGGTTTTATTTTATGTATTTTGCTTTCTTGCCCATTTTGCAAGAGAATGGGCCAAGCTCTGTTGCTCCACCTGGCTGGCAGCAGAAGTCTGAACGTTTTCTATTTTTTGTTCTTCTCCAACTTTCCCTTGCATTTCAAATACCTTTGCAGCCTCACCTGATACACGTAAGGAGTGGAAGTCATTAGTAGTTTTGTAAATGAAAGGGTTAATTGTTTGAGACTCTATTTGTGCACTCAGTTGAACTTTGTTCTGGAGAGCCTTGCTCTCTTATCTTGGTCTGGCCCAGTCTTAGTACAACACTCACCTGGCTTTCCAGGAGTCTTTGGTCTCAGGCAAGAGTGGAACAGATACAAAAGCAATATTGATAACATCACTTTGCATTCTTACAAAGATTTGTAGCTTCCAATATTGTTATTTACTTCTCATTTTTGAAATATAGAGAGAAGGTCTTCTGGTCATTGGGAGAGACAGCATAATGGCCTTCCATAGTTTTCCTCATTTCTCTACTCCAGCCATACTTCTTTCCTTGCTATGTATTCAGAAGTGCTGTGTGGTCCTGCCTCAGGGCCTTTGTACTACTTCTTCTGTCTTGCTGGTCCTCTCTTCCTCCAGAGGTGTGCACTTCAATGGGGTCTTTAATTAGGCCTGCTCTCTGCTTCTGCTCAGAGAACATGCCCCTGGGCACGTGAGTAGAGGAGCCCCTGGTACACTCCTTCTACTTACTCACTTTATTTTCTTCATACCCATAACCTCCTGGCATTTTGTCATCTGCTGGTGCCTGGAAGAGCAGTTGATCTTAGAAGGTCCTCAGTAGATATTTGTTTCTGAGAAAGAACCCTGGGATTCAGAGTGTTAAGGCAGTTGTCCAGAGCCAGAGGACTCATTCTATAGAGCCAGGACTGGAACCTGTCCCTCCTTGTTTTGACCCACCCATTCCACCACTGGGGTTGTGTAGAGTCACATAGATGCTCATTGAAAAAGCCCTCTGCATAGTGTACCCACAGGATGTAACCTTACTGTCCTTGGAAAACTAACTTGTGGTAAGCCATTCTTATAGACCGTGGCTGCCATTAGAAGATGGCGCCGGCTTCCACTGTGGCCTGTGATAAACAACTCCTTTTTTGGAGAGTTGGCGCGCAATCCCTTACCACCCTATGAGAGAGATCCACGTGGCAGCTTGGGATTGGTATGTGGGAGGCTTTATTAGGCTGTGCTTGGGCACTCGGCGGGGGGGTCACTAGAAGATGATACATGAAACAAGGCCTGAATAAACTGCTGAAAGAAGAATCCTGTGTCGTGTTTTCCCTTGCCGGCGAGGGGTCGCGACACTAACTGGTTTTTGTGTTCAAATAACTACAGATAAGACTTCATAAAGTGAAGGGAGATGTGGGGACTGTGGTGCAGGTGAGGTCACAAAGTGCTGGGAGCATGAGGTGGGGCTCATGCAGGGCCAGCAGCGTAGGTCACAGTCACATCTGTGTTGCTGGGAGTGGGAACAGTATAGGAAGCTCTGACTGTCCAGCATGGCCTTTTCTTTTCAGGAAAGAATAGAATTCAAAACCCAGGTGCTGCATAGGCAGAACTGAGCCCAGGTTTGAGTTGATCAACTCTGAGGGTCAGATATCTGCATGACCCAGGGGCTGTCAACTCCAGTGTGGCTTAGGTGGGAGAGGGCAATTTTCCCATACAGAGTGACCATGGCCTTCAGAACTCTGGGCATCATGATCAGAGGAGGCTTTATACTAGTGGCATGAGGAGAGCCTGAGGCTAAGTGTGCCAAGGACTCCATCTGTGGCTCTCCCACCATGGTTAAGGGTTGTGCATAGTGTCAGAGCCTATCCATGCAGCTCAGTGCCCCTAGGTTAGTTAAGGACATGTTTCTGGGTTAACAGGAAGAATATGGGGCAGCTGCAGGTGTCCATTATCTCAGCTCTGCTGTTAAGGAAGCTCAGGGTTTTTAGGGAGTGGCCCCAGCTTTGCCAACCACCCACTCTATAAGGTCCCAGGAACAAGCTCCCCTCATAAGGATTCTCAGTCTTAGTGAGCAGAAGAGCTGGAACCTATAGGCCTCTGACTCACTGCATGCTCAGCACCTCTTGCACACTTGGCTGGCTTTCTGTGGTCAGAAACTCTGGAACTTCTGTTGCTATGACCTCCTGGGGTGGCTCATCAGTCTGGCTTTAAGGAGAAGCTGCACTTATTTTTTTCCCACCTAGAAGCTCTGTAAACTTTTCAATTCTATTTTCTTCTTTGTTCTGGCTACTGGGAACTCCGTCAACTAATATTTGATGGTTAGAGGGTCTCCAGCTACTCTTCAATATCATTATTTTCAATTTGCCTGAATTCATGTCTTTATAATTTTATGTTACTGAATGATATATTTTTATGAAATACCATGACTTCTCTTTTAGAAATACGTTGAATAAAATTAAGTGGCAAGTCAGTTAATTTTTGTCACTCAAAGATAAATCACTCTCTTTTCCTTTGAATTTTAACTATTTGCTAAATCTTGCATTGTACTGAGGAGAAATAGGAATACTGTGGAAGCAAACACAGGACCTGAGCCACAGTGAGTGACCCTCCAGCCACAGAGGGCCCTGGTGCTTTGTGGACAAGGGTGTTGGACCACTTGGCTTGTGGGTGGGGCAGAAGGGACCTCTCTTCCACTTGTCTCTTTCAAGATCATCTGTTCCATCACACTGAATAAGTGCAATGAGTAACTAAGTTTGTGTTTGGTATAGGAGCCTATTTTTAGCAATGCAGATGTGTAAGTAGTTTTATAAGAGTTCCTCTCCAGGCTCTGTGTCAGGCCCTGGGTTTCATGGGCATATTAGCATGACATCTGGAGTGGAGCAGGGTTGAGGAGGCAAAAAGGGGGCCTGAGTGGGCACTCTTCAAGGTCCCTGGTAGCTCCTGAGAAACATCCACCCCATGCTTTCCCTCCTGCTGCAGAGCCTTCTGGAACACACTGTCATTCAAATATACTTCAAATGCCTGCACCTGTCCTAATGACAATTGTCTATTTACTTATGGAGTTCTTAGCTCATCAAAGCTTGCAAAGTAACTTCAAATCAAAGAAAACCTAATTTTCTGGAGTAGTGGCAAATAAAGGGCATAGCTCTTCAAGGATGAGCTATGCCCTTGACCCTGCTCTAATGGCAGGTGGAGCCCCAGGAGCATTCTCTTTGAGTGAGATCACTGCCAGTTGCCTGGTTACCAGATTGAGAACCATGAAGGGAGAAGGCTCTGTGTGTCTCAGAAGGAGGGGCACTTTACTCTCACCATGACACCAGAGGAGTGGAGTCACCAGCCATGTTGCTGGCACCTGCAAGCTATTGCCAATTCCAGTGAGAGACTCCTCTCGCCTCTTCATGGCCCATGTGGACAGGACAGTGGAGAAGAGTTGTGATAGATTAATACATAAATTTCATGAGCCTCTGCTGGAGAGCAGGCAAGCACTCAGTGTGTGATCTTTGAAACTTTGCAAGAGTGTTCTGAAGTACACACTTATATTGTCCCCATTCTACAGATGAGAAGACTGAGGAGGAGAAAACATAGGCCAGAGGGCAGCCTTGCAAGTACGCATGGAGTGTGCCTGCATCTGCAGTTGACCTGGCTACATGCTGCTGGTGACAGGACCTCCAGCAGCTCCACAAAGATGGTGGTGTGAAGACTGTATCAGTGGACTGACCCTTGAAAGGCAGGCCTATGTGACAAAACAAAAGAGCCTTGGGAAGCTTTGATCCAGGCCAGACATGCTCGACTTCACTGAGGGGTCCATGCAGCCCAGGGTGCTGTGAAGCCTCTGTGCCCTCCTGTGCTCATTCCACAGGGGAGGCAGGTAGCTGCACAAAGGGACATGTGGAGTGAGAGCCTTTAATGGAGCTCAAAAAGCCACATTGGGCCCAGGCTCAGCCAGAGACTCCCACATGACCTTGGAACAGGTGGTTTCTGTGGCTTCCTTTTCTCATATCCAAAAGTAGAAGACTTGAATGGTAATTTCTAGGGTTCCTCTAGGTCTAAAAATCACCCCTCCACCCCAGGGAACATGGACATTGGAAGTGACATGGTAAACCAGCACCAAGACTGCAAGCTGTGGAGAATCTTGCCCAGGTTTGAATCCTGACACTTTGGCCTCCTGGGCATAAGCCTTGGATCTCATGTTTGTAAAAATTGAATGCCCTCAGGAGGATTAAGGAAAGACAGTGGGGCAGGACACACATTTCCAGCCACACAGCCTTCCTCATGAGGCCAAGCAGGCTGTTCACAGGTGAGATACTTAGATGAAGGAGGGGCACTTTACTCTCACCATGACACCAGAGGAGTGGAGCCACCAGCCACATTGGTGGGCTAATCGGTTTGATGGATTAATAATTTGAAAGAACTACTGGGTGGTAACCTAGGTGGGTGTGGCTTGAGGAAGTAGGTCACTATGCATGTGGTGGATTGTCCCTGGCCTCCTCCTCCTCCTTCTTCTTCTTCTTTTCTTCTTCTTCTTCTTCTTCTTCTTCTTCTTCTTCTTCTTCTTCTTCTTCTTCTTCTTCTTCTTTTCTCTCTCTCTCTCTCTCTCTCTCTCTCTCTCTCTCTCTCTCTCTCTCTCTCAATTGAACCTAGGGCCTTTTCACAGGAGGCAGCACTTTACCAACTGAGCTATATTCCCCAGCACCCCTCCCTATCTCTCTGCTTCCTGCCTGCCATGAGCCCAGTAACTTTCCCCCATGACAACCTTCTGCAATGCTGTTTTGCCTCACCTCAGACCTGGAGACTAGACTGAACCAAACATGGACAAAATCTGAGAAACATGAACTCAAAATATATATTTCCTCCTCTAAGTGGATCCTGTCAGGTATTTTATTCATGATGATGATGTCTGATTAACTCAGTGATTGTTATGGGCAAAGTGGGGTAAATGTTTTCTAGATCTCACCATGAAGGACATACCTAAGACATCTCTCTGATAAAATATTGATTGATGCATTTTTCCCATATGGCAGAGCCAGGAACAGAGGCATAGCCATTTGTGGAGTAAGGATTTCTGTCCCGTGTTTGTAGGTAAGATGGGAGAGGAGTCTGGTGGGCAGAGAGTGGCAGGAGAGCCAGGTGCATGGAATAGGAGTTGAGTATAGAATGACTGAGCTCTGATGAAAGATCATGCCAGTGACAGAACCCCACAGGTATGGGGGAGCTGAAGGAGTAGTACCAAGACCAGACAAACCAGGAAAGCAACACTTCCCCAAGGCCAAAGGACATGCCTCAGGGGAAGCATGGAAGGAATGAGATTGGTGGCCAGGGTTGGCCTTCTGGAGCTTATGGAAGTATACAGAAAGGATGGGGACACCTGTGTGAGTAGGGGACCAGGTGCACAGGGTCCTGTTAGTACTGTTGCACTGACGTGGTGTGTGGTGTCCTATGAGGTTCTGGTTTCACTTTCTGTGGATAGGAGCCTGTAAGGGGGCTTGCTGGGTAATCTGGTAGTTCTGTTTGATTTTTTTGAGACTCTTATACCATTTGCCCTGATCCTTACCAGCATTAGAGGCATGGAGGCCAGTCTTGGCAACTTAGTGAGACCCTGCCTCATAAAAATAAAATATAAAGAGCCACAAATGTAACTCAGTGACAGAGCACCCCTGGGCTCAACTCCAAGTACTACACAAATCAATCAATCAATCAATCAATCAATCAATCAACCACAATATCACAGTCAGTGGACTTCAAACACAAATCCCTTACTGCAAGGTGAGGTACAACTCAGAAGACATGGGTATTACTAGAAGTCCATTCAATCATTAATAATTAGTCCATTCCACCCTTCAGACATATGGAAATGTTTCCCAGAACTAGGTCACCAGGTTTTCAGGCTTCCATTTGATCTTGTCAGGTTCCAAAAACAGAAGTGGTCTTGTCAAATGGCTTTTTCTTTTCAGGAATCTGCTCTGATTGACCTAAGAGAGACTGTCCTCTCTTGCTCTGAGCTTCTCCAGGTATCCGTGTTCCTTGAATTTCCCTCCTTCCAATCATTTCTTGACCCTCAGTGATTATTTCTCCTTCTGTCCATTTATGCCCAAACTTTTCTACCTTTGGAAGGACACGAGGTTGGTCACCATCCTGGTCTGGACTTCAGGCAATAATACCACCTTAGCGAGTGTCTGCCCATCAGCTGGCCCCCCGTTCTGGGGTAAGGTTACATAGAAGCACAACTAGCCTGGGGCTGTTCTTACCACAGGCCATGCAGCTGTGCTTATTGCTGTTTTTTCTTTTCTTTTTTTTAAATCTGTTCTTTTTTTAGAAAAGAGAGAGTGAGAGACAGAGAGAGAGAGAGAGAGAGAGAGAGAGAGAGAGAGAAAGAGAATTTTTTAATATTTATTTATTTTTTAGTTTTCGGCAGGCACCACATCTTTGTTTGTATATGGTGCTGAGGATCGAACCCGGGCCACACGCATGCCAGGTGAGAGTGCTACTGCTTGAGCCACATCCCCAGCCCTAAATCTGTTCTTTTTAGATAGACTCTGGTGCACTCACTGTTAATCCCCACTTTGCCAAAGAAATGACCCACCCTCCAGGCCCTTAGGAACTCTGACCAAGTCCCCACTGGAGAGGGAAGAAAGAATAAAGTGTAGTCCTGGTGCTGGTGCTGGTGCTGGGGCTCGGTGCTAGAGCACTTGCCTGGCACCCCCGAGGCCCTTGTTTCCATCCCCAGTGCCCCAGAAGATGCACCAGTCTCCTCCTGCCCTGGTCTGCGTGCTCCTAGCAGAGCAAAATGGTCAGGTGTATGTTGAGAAGGTCCCTCTGGCTGTTTGGTGGCTGATCCACAGGAGAAGACCAGAGACCATCCAGGAGGAGAGAGCAGGGGTGGCCAGCCCTAGGGAGGTGGTGGCTAGTTGGAAAGAAGGAGATATCTTTGGGAGAAAAAGGGACATGTGCCCCAGGATGAGCCCAGACCTGGCTATGCTGGCTTCAGGACTTGCCTTCCAGAAGAAGTCTCCAGGGCCAGAACTGTGGCTGGTGGGACACTAGGGCAGTGTGTCAGCCACCACTCCCAGACTGGCCAAACCCAGATTGGGTGTGAGATGGGGAAAAAAAACATGGCTGAAGAGCCCAGGGTTCCTGAGGGGGTTGGAAAAACCTTTTTATTTTCTTTCTTCTTTCCGGGGGCAGAGTTTTTCTTTTTTTGATGCTGGGGAAGGTTCCAAGGGCCTCACACCTGCTAGTCCAGATCTTTACCACTGAGCACCCTCTCTCCCAGGAAGGCTTAAGAAAGCACTTCCTGAGGAAGAACAGGAGCCAGAGGAGGCTTCCTGGCCTCTGAGACATGCTCTTGTTCCACCTGTGTGGGAGAAAGCATGACTGGCAGGGTGGAGCCCGGTACTGTGTCCGACCCTGGGGACAGGCAAGGACTGGGGAAACCATCCCCAACGTGCTAGGCATGAATTTCCATCCCAGGCCCAGATGTGTGAAGGCCTCTACCCCACAGGCTTCTTCCTCATGGAGGTGGCCCTGATATGGTATCCAGCCTTCCTTGGCTCTGCAGAGTTGACCATCGGGGCCTGCAGGGCCAAGGGGGCATCTGGGCAGCTGCTGTCTGTCCTCCACCCTGTTCCTTCTCTGTCCCTCCCATGGTAATAGGAAACCACATTTCTCACCACTATGGACCAAATTGTGCCTGTTCCGAATTTTATTATTTGGAGTCCTAACCCCCAGTACCTCAGCATGTCACTGTATTTGGTGACAGAGTCTTTAAAGTTGAGTAAAAAGAGGCCAACACAGCTCAGAGGGTGGGCATTTTGGGAGTGTACAAGAGGACAGCTGCCTCCAACTTCCCCCTGGGCTTCTACACACCCTCTAATTCTCCTGGGACTAGCTGCACTTCCTCTGCCACAGGTACAAGAAACAAGAGCCACTCCCCCCACGCTATTGAGTTGATGTTCCTTGGACACTTCTGCCTCTACTACTGTGTCCTGGTGACTGCTGGGCATGTGACTCTGCATACATTCTAGGGGACAGCCAACCTCACTCCCAGGGCTGAATCACTGCTTTTTTTCTTTTTTCTTTTTTTTTCTTGGTACTAGGGATTGAACTCAGGGGCACTCAGCCTTATTTTGTATTTTCTTTAGAGACAAGGCCTCACTGAGTTGTTTAGGTCCACACTAAGTTTCTCAGGCTGGCTTTGAACTGACAATTTTCCTGCCTCAGCCTCCCAAGCCACTGAGATTACAGGTGCACCCACTCTTACCCTCCCTTTCCACTTACCCACCCCCACTCAGGGCAGAACTCATCCCTCCAAAGTCTACTTCCTCCTTCTTTCCACACCTGACATGGGTCACTCCTGATCCCCTGCACAGTTTTAAACTCACAGGGAACTTTGGGTTCCAGGTGTCCTGTTAGATTCCAAGGTCCAGAAATTATATTGATTACAAAGCAGGTTTACTTCTGGGAAAAACAACAACAACAAAAAGTCATGAGGATGGGCCATACTTTGATAGGACAGGTATCTTCATAAGGAGAGGACACAGACACAAACAGAAAGAAGACCAGGTGAAGACACAGGGAGGAGACAGCCAAGGAGGGAGGACTCAGCAGAAACTAACTCTGACAACACTTGATTTCAGACTTTTGATTGTTTAAATCATCCAATTAGAAGGAAAGAAAGAGAGAGAGAAAAAAATCAGTGATCCTCATTACAGCAGCTCTAGCAAACTAATACAGCCACCATCACCACAATAACAACAGCAAACACATACTGTGACCTCCGTGTGACAAGATGATCTTCACTAACTCTGGAAGGTGGGAGTTAGGGACCATGTTGGGATCATCTGCCACCTATCAGCTATGTGATCGTGTTAAATTACTTTGCCTCTCTGGGCCTTGATTTCCTCTTCTATCCCCTGGGACTAAAATAGCACCTACACACCAGTGTGGTATTATAGAATGATACAAAGCATTTAAAGGGTTTAGAGCAATTTCTAGAACTTAGTGTTGGCTTTTATTATTGATTTATTTGAAATGAGATCTGGGCCCAAACTCTTAGGGTCAAGCAATCTTCTTCTTCCAGCCTCCAAAGTAGCTGGGAGTATTAGAGAGGCACTTGGCTTTAATATTGGCTGTAGTTATTCATCTCATTTTATAGATGTGAAAATAAAGGATCTGAGAGGCTAAATAACTTGCCCAAGGTCACACAGCAAGTGGCAGGGTCAGGATTTGAACCCACACAAGTCGGACTCCAAACTCAAAGATGCTGCCTCCCTTCCAGCCCCTCAGCTGCCCAGATGCAGAGTCCACCTCAGTGACTCTTTTTTAATTAATTAATTTATTATTAGTTCTAATCAGTTACACATGAGAGCAGAAATCTTTTTGATTCCTTGTTCACAAATGGAGTAGAATTTTTCACTCTCTGGTTGTACATGACAAGCTGACCACATTGGCTAGATTTTCTCACCTCAACCATAAACAACGTGGCCATAGGACAAGGGCTGCAGAAGATGCCAGAAGTGTGGGCTGAATGGCCATTTTCGAGGCAGACAGGGTCTGACTGAGTTGCTTAGGGCCTCATTAAGTTGCTGAGGTTGGCTTTGAACTCACATCCTCCTGCCTCAGCCACCCAAGTCACTGGGATTACAGGCATGGGCCAGCTGGTTTGCTGGTTTTTTAATGAGCTGGAGACCAAGAGAAGGTTCCCAGCTCCCAATCTGACTTGTGGAAACAGCTGGGAGTGTGTCTCGGTAGCTGGCAGTGACTTGATCCCAGCTTACCACTTGGGCACAGGTCCCTGTAATCTGGCCTGTGCTCTGTGTGTGGGGGGGCGAGGGGGGATAGGGGTGTCTCTGGATCTCCACACCTATCTGGTCACCCTGTCCTGCACTGTCTTGTTTGTCAAGTTCCAGAGGGACACAATAACTTTATTTTATTTATTTATATCTATGCCTAACCCAGTGCCTCGCATGTGATAGGCCAGCGCTCTACCACTGAGCCCCCACCCATCCCCCAGCACTGCATCTATCTGGCAGTTCTAATAGTCCTAGTTCTGGCTCTGCTCCTACTCTGCAGCCTGCAGAGTCCTCTGGCCTTAGTTGGTCCTTAACCCCTAAAACCCTTGTCAGCATTTTCCCATCTCTCCTATGATGAATCAAAGCTTAATGGCCTCATGGCCTGTCCAATATGGCCCCCACCTCCTTCCCATGCCATGCTGACTCTCGCCCTTCCAATCTTGCCCTTGCTTCCTGCAGTACCCACCTGGGAAGCCCTCCGCCCCCCATGCCAGATGGCATGTGAGATGAAGCCCATCTGCCACCTCCACCCCAGTTCAATTCCCAAGGTCTCTCCCAGGGCTCACCTTCACCTAAGTCTGTTCTAACCTCAGTTGGCCATTCTGCAGTGTGGGGAGGAAGGTACCCCAGCCCCCTCTTTCATTCCAAGGTGCTGAGAATGTGAATCAGTCCATCTGCCTTCACTTGGGGATCTGATTCCTAGAGATCTGCCTGGCTCCCACCTCAAGATAGATCCTTCTCTGCTGGATTTCTCCCTTCCCCTGACAGTGCCCCAGCTAGCCTAACATGCCCACCTGTGAGTACTGGGCTGTTGAAAGCATCTATGGAGGATCACTCACTTGCTGGAGCCTTCTGGGTCTCCCACAAGACTGTGGAGCAGGAAAGAGCACAGGAATGTAGAAGCCAAGGGGTTGGCTTCAGATAGGTCTTGTCACTGGAGGGAGTCTGATGAGGTCCCAGAGAGGAGGACCTCAATTCGGGACAATGGGGTCCTTAATGTATGTGACAGTAAAGAATTCTAGCCTGTGTCAGACATTGAGGTACACAGATTTATTTAGGAAATCAAGGAGTGCTGGGAGCCATTAGCCAAGTAGGTATGACAATTTCCTTGCCAGCGTACCCCATGTTGCTGACATGTTGCAGTGACATTGAATGTAGGTGACCTTGCTCAAGGACCAAGGCAGATTAGGGTGTTCCGGGTTTTAAGATAATCGTGTTTAGGGCGTTCCCAGTTTAGGTTCCAGGTTTAAGGTTTAAGATTATTCCTGCTGGGAATAGGGCGAATCCTGCTGCCTGAGTTCCCCTTGAGTTCTCACGGGATTCAGACAGTATATTTTGGAGATAGAAGCCCAGTGGAGGTGGATTTGGGCAGAGAACGTGGATTTCCCCAGAACGTGATTGTAGATGGCTGGTGTGAGTTCGGGAATAAAGAGTTGCTGTTTGAATCTACAAGCTGTGTGGTGGCTCGTGATTGTGTGCCCAGCCAGACATTGGCATTTGGTGGCCCGTACGGGGAACTTCTGAAGCTTAGAGGTAAGTGAAATTTCTCACCCTTGAGGAAGAGAGAAAGAATGGGTGAACATTTCAAAAAACAATGTGTTATCGTTTTGATTTATTTTGTTTTTATTTCAAGTTGCCTGTTCCTAGAACTTTCTCAGGCAAACTGGGGGAAATGGTTGACTCAAGATTTGAAGTTGTTCGCCTCCGAGGAAGAGAAATTGTTAGAGGAAGGAGGCACCCCAGTAAGACCAACAACAGTTAGGGCATATGTTGATACAATACAAAAATGTAGCACATGGCCTTTTAAAAATGAGTTATTAAGTATACCAATGGGACCATCATGGTATCCTGTAGGAGGATTTTTCTTCAACAAGAGAGAGATGGCTAATTCTGTTTACTACATTTGTCTAAGATCTTGGTTTTTACAGATATCTGATTAATTTACAATGCTAAAGTGTTAAAATATCAACCACTAAATATAAAATCAAGTACTTTTACTTATTAAGTTCCATAAGGTAATATATTTAAACATTATGTGTGTTTTCATAAATTGGTAAATGGAAAAAGGTTTAATATTGCTTTGTGTCTGTGTCTTTGCTAAAACAAGGTTACTAAGAGTTAAGATTCTATCGTGTAATTTATATACAAAGAGTAGAAAAATTTTCAGTTGGGTTTCAATTATAGTATTATAGTATCATAAAAAACATGAAAGTCTTTCATCTTATTAAAGTGGAGTAATTTGTCTAAATCAGAAATTTTATAAGAGTTGTTTCAAAATGTGAATTTATAAAAAGGGTTAACGGTTAAAAAAGAGATAGAAAAAGGTTCAAGATGTGGAAATATATTTTAATATAAAAGGTTAAAGGAAAAAGAAATGTTTCTAGATGAGATAATCTCTGTGTGGTAAAGTAAAAAGTTGTAAATGCCATTTAAAAAGATTTTGAGGAAACTAGACTTTAAAAGCTTGAGAAAGGAAGAAAGAAGAAAAAGATATTTGTACATGGCAGATTGAGACAAAGCTTCTCAATGGAGTTAAAAAAAAAGGCCTTTGGTTGAAGGGCAGCCATGTAAACTAACATTAAAGCGATTTAAACAGAATCTAAGCCTCGTTTAAAAGAGTGAAGCTGTAGGTGGTGAAAAAGTACATTTAAAAGTACAGTATAGATGATAATTAAAAGGTTAAATTGAAGGTGGTCGAGATACCTTCATGGCGGAAAAAAGATTGCTTTATTGCATCATTCGAAGCCTAGTTAATCTTAAAGGCATTACTTTAAAAAAAAATGGGAAGATATTAGGATAAAAGATACTTAGATAAAGAAGATTAAAAATTTAAAGTGAAAAACTTTAAAGACGGAAGTATAGAAAGTTAAAAAGAATAAAGATAAAAAAGATATAGGAAGATAGAAAAGATGTAGGAAGACAATAATTTTAAACCCACAAAATAGGAAAAAAAAAAACTAGGAGGAAAATAAGCAACTAAGGGTAAAAATACAAACCTTAGGAAAAAAAAACTAGAAGATAGAAATAAGATAGAAAATGGTTGAAAATGTCAAGTAAGGTATTACACAGATAGAAAATGCAAAAAGCTAAGACAACTATTAGATACAGACATATACTTATTAAAGCAAAAAGAGGGAATTGGAAAGGGGTATATATCCCCCAAAGTTAACCTTAAAATAACCCTTTTTACTCTAAACTTTTTAAATTTGGATTCATCAGGACTTAGTGCTGCTGAAAGGCATATGTGTCCAAAAAATGTACATAAGCCTAAGGTACTTTGGAAAGATATTCTAACAGGACAATGGAAAGGTCCTGACCCAGTGATTGTCTGGAGTCGGGGGTCTGTTTGTGTTTTTCCACAGGGAGAACAGCAGCCCATTTGGATTCCAGAGAGATTAACTAAAACAGTTTCTACAGATCGAAAAGAAGATGATTTGACTCAAATCCATAACAGCTGATATCCAGAACTCCAGCTTGGCCATTCTTACATCTGCGACAGTGATTAACCAGGATGCTTTTTTCAATAGCTATTTTATTATTGCATTTTTCCACATCATAAGGTTCTATTTTTATTTTTTGAGCTCATACAAAACTAGGTTAATGTTTTTCTGATCAGTTCTATTTTTTGACTGTGGAGTTTTTAAACATTGCAATGGAGATTTCACCCAGGTAAAGCTACAAGGCCTTTACTATTTTCTTATGTGTTGTACGTTTGTGTACACTCTTGTGTTTTGTGTTGTATGTCTGTATGTGCGTATGTCCATATTTCTTATATGAGGAGCGCTCATGAAAAAATGGATCCGAATTATTATTTTTTTTATTCACGTGATTTAAATGGTTTAATTTAAATTAGGTAAACAGCTGTTAAGGATTGTTTTTAAAGGTGGTTAACAGATCTGTTTGTTTACTAGTTTAAATTAGGTAAAAGGCTGTTAAGGATTGTTTTTAAAGTAGGTTAACAGATCTGTTTGTTTACTTTCACCTTTCCTTTTCATTATATTTAATAATTCTTTTCAGGATAATGTCTCTTTAGCATCATTGCCAGAATTCCTATCTCCATCTCAGTGCCGGTGAAGAACTCAAAAAGTAATGCTCAATCAAAGAGTTAACTTACTTTGGGAGGAAACGGATTTTGGGAGGAAATGGACATATTGATAGATTCCTCTGCTTTGAACTGCTTGCAGAACTTGCCTGGACTATGTAACTATCGTTTGGTGCAGCGAATTGTGGTAATGCTGGCATATCTTTGCTGATGGTGTCACTAGTGATGCAATTTTTCCTTGCCAGCGCACCCCATGTTAATTGTGGTAGTGCTGACATATCTTTGCTGATGGTGTCACCAGTGATGCAATTTTTCTCAAGGAGCCGTCAATTGGCTTGGTGTCGTGGCATTTCTGTATCCTCCTCCCTTCTGCTAGTGATGGTCTAAAATTTGGGGGCCAATGGCTTATGCTGGACCGGTAGTCAGTGACGGGTATGATCCAATTGCAGTGGTATCAACCTAAGACAGGAGGCTGACGCCTAAAGGTCAGTTTTCCGATGACGGGTAAGAACCATATGTTGAATTGGACAACCTACCAGGCACGGTCCTTAAGCCACATTGCTTGTTGTTTAATTAATCAGAAGGGGGGAGATGCTGGGAGCCATTAGCCAAGTAGGTATGACAATTTCCTTGCCAGCGTACCCCATGTTGCTGACATGTTGCAGTGACATTGAATGTAGGTGACCTTGCTCAAGGACCAAGGCAGATTAGGGTGTTCCGGGTTTTAAGATAATCGTGTTTAGGGCGTTCCCAGTTTAGGTTCCAGGTTTAAGGTTTAAGATTATTCCTGCTGGGAATAGGGCGAATCCTGCTGCCTGAGTTCCCCTTGAGTTCTCACGGGATTCAGACAGTATATTTTGGAGATAGAAGCCCAGTGGAGGTGGATTTGGGCAGAGAACGTGGATTTCCCCAGAACGTGATTGTAGATGGCTGGTGTGAGTTCGGGAATAAAGAGTTGCTGTTTGAATCTACAAGCTGTGTGGTGGCTCGTGATTGTGTGCCCAGCCAGACTGCGGCAAAGGAGAACACATTCGATAGAGAATTTGAACCAGGTGTCATGGTGCCCACCCATAATCCCAGCAACTAGGGAGTCTCAGGCAGGAGGATCATGAGTTCAAGGCCAGCCTCAGCAACTTAGCAAGAACCTGTCTCAAAATAAAAAAAATAAAAATAGGGGCTGGGGATGTAGTGAATGGTTCAGTGCTCCTTGGGTTTAATCCCTGGTACAAAAAAAGGTGGTGGGGTGGGCAGGAATACAGGCTATCTCAAGAGTGAGAGCACTTCAGTGGTTTGGGCTCTTCTTTTAAAGGAAACTTGGTGAGTGTGGGCCTGGGCAGGTATTTGGAGATGACATCAGTCTGGTGATCACAGATGGCTTATGAAGGTCTGGGAGTTCCAGGGATCCTTAGATTGACATCTTCTCCATTATCTGATCAATAGATAAGATTGGGAAAGTACCCTATATTATAGGTTTACTATCTCCCTTTCTCAACCAATTTAAAAAATGCATGTATTAGTGGGCTAATTAACAGTGCACAGGGCAGTTTTCTTAAGTGGTGAGTTTCCTGTGACTTGAAGATTGTGGGTGATAATTTGGGAGTGCCAGGTCTGGGAGAAAAACTGGCTTGGGGAGTAAAAGTATGAGGAACTTTACAACAGTGCTTTCAGATGAAAGGAAAAAGTGGTGTTTTTTCCCCTTTCTTTTGTCTCACTTTTACTTGTCTTTTTTATATCTCTTCTATCCTACCTCAAGCTGACATGCCAAGGTACCACTCATGCCTGCCTGAAAAGCTCCATCTTAAAATGATTCCTTGCAGTTGTCTGGGGTCAGGTCAGAAAGCTAGGAGTCCTGGTTTCCCCCAAGCACCAGTTCTGTCCCTCAACCTGAACTGTGGGTGTCTGAACAAAACCTTGCCCTTCTCTGATGTTGGTCATTTTATCCATGCAATGAAAGGAAACGAGTCAGGAATTGGTTTTTGTCTGATTCTCTGTTGAAAAAGTTAGAAATTCAGATTTTGGTATAAAATTTAGATTTTTAGTTGCTAGTAATGAATTCAAAATTGTACACAATACCTCTGGAGATCAAAGGAGACACTCCACGGAGCAGACTGGGCCCAGAGACCCTGGCTTGCTAACTTGAAACTGGAAAGTCTCTGTCTGACATTTAGTGCTGTGGTTTACATCAGTACAACTTGTTGGAAATTCCTGGGTATTTGACTCCCTAGTACCCCCAAAGTTCTGATTTAATGGCTAGAAGCAGGACAGGAACATGAGGTACCAGATGCAGGGCTGAATCCTGGCTGCGCTGTGGACCTGAGAAGTAAGTTTCATTATATCACTGAGCCTTGTCTTCCCAATGTGACCAGAAGGCTGTGGGCAATGTGGGAAGGACTCTCAGGTAAAGCTTTGGCACAGAAAAGGTGTTCAGAGAATGAAGGGGGAAAGCTATCGGCAGCTACTTTTGACTTAGTAACTTGAATCTGGCCTTGGAAAACAAGCCCATTTGCTTTCAGGACTGAGACAGTATAATGTTCCACAGGGATGAGGGTGGGGATGAAGCCAGATTTAAAGTTAGGTAGTCAGTGTAGTTAGGTAAATCGGGTATAATACCGAGTGAAATCTAAAATGGAGGCCATGCTGGCAATGATTCCAGGAAACGCAGGACAACTCAAGGAATGTTAATGAAGTCCTAAAAGGCCCTAGGCCAAAGTCCACCTCAAAGAAATGTTAATGAACAGCCCCCAGCAAAAAGGTGCTGACTCAGAAGTCCTTCCTGACAAGATTACTTCTTTGGCCCACCTGTGTCCCACCCCTCGGGCCTTCCAACCTACATTCCATCACCAAAGCTATAAAAAGGGGAAACAACCGCACTTCCACGGATTCCACCTCTTGGGTCCCCTTCTTCCTCCGGGAGAAGTCTTTTCTGCTGTCCTTTAATAAACTTCTAATTTCTACTCTGACCTTGCCTTGGCGTGCTTCTTTGGTGTTATTCTTCAACATTGGGGAAGCAAGAACTCGTCACCAGTCAACAGCGGTAACAGGGAGACATGAATCTGGGTTCCATTTCTACCTCTGGTCAGCTGTGAAGTTTGCAGTTTGACAGTTTGATGTTCTCTGTTCTGGGCCTCAGTATCACCTACTTCTTTAACAATGCTGTCTGTTCAATGTGAATGTCAAAATTTCATTGCAGACTTATTTGTGGGGGCGGGGAGGGGTGGGGGTTGACTGACTCAACCAATTCAAAGTTTCTATCTGGAGGCTGAGGCAGAAGGATCACAAGTTCAAAACCAGGCTCATAACTTAAAAATTTATTTTTAAAAAAAGAGCTGGAGATTTGGCTCAGTGGTGAATCGCTCTTGGAATCAATACCTTGTATCAAAAGCAAAAATAAATAAATAAATAAAAAATAAACAAACAAAAAACAAAACAAGAAAAGGGCTGTGGATGTACGTCTGTGGTAGAGTATTTGCCAGGCAAGCAAGAGGCTCTGGGTTCACCCCTCCCACCAAAACAAAGACATAAATAAATAAAAGCAAAAATTACACATGTCCAAGCCTGTAGTGGGCAAGCTTGTAATCCCAGTGACTCAGGAGGCTGAGGCAGGGGGATCAAGGGCAGCCTCGGCACTTTAAGATCTGCCTCAAAACAAAAAGGACTGGGTGTATTTCAGTGGTAAAGTGCCTTTGGGTTCAATTCTGAGTGCTGCAAAAAGAAACAAACAAAAAAATATATTGGCCAGTGACGGGTTCTTGTGCCCCAGCTTTCGAGCCCTTGAAGGACCAACAGAACCTTCCCAGTGTGACCTCAGACCTCCAGAGGAAAGGAACCCAAGGGTCTGTGGAGCCACCGCCCCGCACAGCGGCAGGGGGCGTCCGACCCATCATGTTAACGATTGTCCTCCGGGCCCTCAGAGGAGCCTCCTGGGAGAGTCTCCTGGCTCTTCGGCTCTTCGCTCTGGGAACCCACCTGGGCTGCAGTTCCCACCTCCTGCCTGCCAGGTTGCACCCTGACCTCTCCCCTCCCCCACACTCAGCCCTCTCCCGCCCCCTACGGGGTGCCCCAGTACCAGGTGTCCCCCTTGGCTCCCAGGCTCCAAGACAACCCTCCCCCACTCTGTCCCCAGGGTGGCTCCTCAGTGGGGGGACAGGAACTCGCCCCCACCCCCAGCTCTGGGGCTCCCCGCCCTGCCTCCCCACCCACCCTGCCTCCCCACCCAGAGGCGGGGCTTCCTGCCCCTCCGACCCCCCCTCTGGAATTCCTGCTGGAACCTACATCTCCCTCCCGCTCCAGACTGGGCTGGGTGTGCAAGCGAGTGTGCACTCCACTGAACACGGGGTTGCGGGGAGTCGCGGCTGCGCTGGGTCCCTCTCAGCGGTGCATGAACGTGCACACGTGCGTATTTGTGCATCCCACTTTGTGCCTATGCAGGTGTGTAATTGTTTGTGCACACACACTCAGTGACGCTTGGGGAAACTTTTCTGGAAATCCTGGGCTGGCAGTTTAAATATAAAGAGGCTTTGTTTAATGCCAGAAGCATTTTCCCCAAGTTTCCAGAGTGGGAACCATCACCTGCTTGCCCCTCCCTTAGAGACCAGGAGGCCAAGGCTTGCTGGGGGTGGGGGGCAGAGTGAGTGGGGACAGATGACTGGTTAAGAGATTTTATTTTCCAAGGTTCGTCCCCATCGCCCCCAGACTTCAAACCTCCCCGGGTCTCTGTCCCTCCAGGCGCTGTTTAACTTTGAATCTTTCCTCTTCGAAGTGTTAAAATGATGCCAACATCATTCTGGCAGTGGAATTCAAGTTAAAAGCGGCCAGAATGTGGAATGCTGAAAAGCTAGGGGATGCGGTAGGGGAGGGTGATTGGGGCAAAGCAAGGAAATTGAGAGCAAGGGGAGTAGGGTGACCATAGGAGCAGCTGTCCTCACCGTTAACTGCTTTTCACTGAGGGCGATGACACCTGTCTGATGAGGTTGTTTGGAGTTTCTTTCCTGTACTATAGATCTGATGCCTAGGACTGTCTGCTCAACAAAGGTGCTAACAAATTGATCACTTCATTGGGTTTTTATGAGCAGGATAGGAATAAGGTATAAAAGCATGCACATTGGGGTTCTGGGTCAGCGTCCTGGCCACAGTTTTCTGGTAGTATCACTCCATGTAAATTTCTGCATTCCTCTTTCCTTGTCAGTAAAGTAGAGCCAATAATGGTTACATCTCTCCCAGAGTTATTCTAAGGATTAAATGAGTTAATTTACATAAGCACTAGAACAATACCTGGCACATATTAGTGTTGTGTATGTTTCCCTATTTTTATTATTGGCATCACCTGTATTTATTTGCCCCTCCCTCACACTAAGAATGTTTTATACATTTGCACATTTTTAAATGTTTGGGCAAGGGGAGAACACTTTTATTTTAGGATGCATGAAATGGAATTCAAGGGTCAGTGTCCGTAAATAAAGTTTTATTGGCACACAGCCGCACCCATTTGTGGATGGTTTCCTACTGGGAAGGCAGTTAAATCCTTTCGATGGAGACCTTATGGCCCCCAAAGCCAAACATATTTACTATCTGGTTGTTAGAGGAAAAGTTTGCCGAGCCCTGCTGGACAATATCACCTCCATGAGTGCAGGGAGCTTTGCCTGTGTGATCATTAGCATATCCCCCTGCACCTGGAACAGTGCCTGGAACATAATGCATACCCAGTAAGTATTTGTTGCATGAATGAGTTTGGCCTTAGGCAGTGGTGGAGCTGTGGCTCTCACATGCCTGAGCTTGGCATGGGAGTCCATAGTGATTCCAGCAGGTGCTCCTTTGGAGATCCAGAAGAGGGAATCTGTCTCCTACCCCTACCGCAGTCCGGCTGGCTGGGCAAACCAACTGGGGGGTGACGATGAACTTGTGTAGATTGATACAGCAGGAGTGGGAGCAGTTTATTGTAGGACAGGAGGGGTATATATACATTACACACAGCTTATCTTAATTAACATAAACTAGATACAGCAGTCAACCAATAAGGAATCTCCACACTTAATGGCTCGCTGGTGTTACTTCACAAACCACTCCCTCTGGCAAAATGCCAGGTGCCATCCTGACTTGTTTACAGACCCTAACATTTCCCCTTTTTGTTTAATTTAAATAACGACCATAGTGGTTTTTACACAAACACCATAAATAATCTGCTACAAGCAGAAGGGGAGGATACAAAATGCCACAATACCAAGCCAATTGATGGCTCCATGCAAGAAGCCCTTGGAAAAACTATACCAGCAATGACACTGTTAGCAAAGATACCAAGTTACAATTTGTTGTAGATTACAGTTTGTTGTCTCAGTCCAGGTAAAGCAGTGTCTCAATAGATTAACTCACAGTCCAGGTAAATCACAGTCCAGGTAAGTTCTGCAGGCAGCTAGCTTGATCTGAAGTCTCATCCGGTTCTCAGCAACACTGGAAATTCTTCCACCCTCATCCTCACCGGCAGTGGGATGAAGGCAGCAACTCTGGCAATGATGTTAAAGAAAATCCTGTAGTATTCCAGTAGGCACTAACAACTTTCTGAACAATTTAGTACATTATCTCAAGGTTTTTTTACATTTGAAATAAGCCTTAATGGTGCTAATTATTCATCAGCCTCCAGGTGTGGGTGAACCATTGTAGTTACTGGCCTTGGAAATGATCAAACTTCAGGGACACTGGCCATCTTCCACCCGCATCATCATGGGCAGCCCCAGATGGCCCCAGGGAGAGTCTGGGGAGTGTTCCAGACTCAAATTGCCACTGGGCACAGGGAGCAAGAGCCTGAAAGACTGTGCCTCCGGGTTTGGATTTGGGCTCTCACAGTGGCTCCCCGGGTGGGGGGTGGGGAAGAGCTGGCTGCCACCGCTTGAAAAGTCCTTGCTGCACCATGACCAACTCGAGCACGTGGCAGCCGCCACGCTGATTCACGCACCCGCCGGTAATGGTAATGAAAAGTAATAGCCTTTTGCTGCAACTTTTTTCCTGATAATCCTTCCTCCTCTGAACTTTCTTCTTTCTGACCAGAGTTCCTAGGCTTCCATCAACACATGCCCTAACTATTCTTGGTTCCACTGAGGTGCCTCTTTCCCTTATCAATTTAATTAACACCCCTTCCATATTTTCATCACAAAGACAATACAATACACTGAGACAAAACAAGACACAAACATACTGCATCAATCCTCTCCATTTTTTCGAAATGGCCATTTTCCTCTCGGCCTATCTAGGGATGAGCAGAGTTGCTCCCGTCCTATCTATGGACGGGCAGATTTTTCTCGTCACTTACCCCCGAGTGTCCCAGGGCTCCCTGTATGGGCCACCATCTGCCGCAGTCCGGCTGGCTGGGCAAACTCACTGGGGGGTGACGAGGAACTTGTGTAGATTGATACAGCAGGAGTGGGAGCAGTTTATTGTAGGACACTAGTGGTATATATATACATTACACACAGCTTATCTTAATTAACATAAACTAGATACAGCAGTCAACCAATAAGGAATCTCCTCACTTAATGGCTCACTGGTGTTAATTCACAAACCACTCCCTCTGGCAAAATGCCAGGCGCCATCCTGACTTGTTTACAGACCCTAACATACCCCTACCTTCTCAGAGGTGACCAAGGAATCAGATGGCTGCAGGTAAGCAATAGCTGCCCACTTTAGCCTTGCTTTAGGTTAGGCACCTACCTGGCTCAGGTAGGTGCCTTTCTATAAGCCCAAATGCATGAGTCAGCTGGTCACCAGCAGTAGGTGTGTGTTCTCATGCCTTCACTTCCACTGTGGCAGTATGGGAGCAGGAAGGAGTTGGGAAATGACTTCCCTGACCTTCCTAGGTGGGACGCTCTCTGAAGAGGAGGTTTGGGGGATAGCCCTTCCTTTCCTTGTGCCCAAGGATCCCTGAGACCATTAGCCATGATGAGATTCCTCTGGGCCCTGTCAAGAGGCTTTACAAGGATCCTAGTGAAATGTTCTTGTGAACATGGCTAGGGGAAAAACAGTTACTCTCCACATGAGAACAAGCTGGTGTGCAGCTCAGTGGTAGAGTGACCCTGAGTTCAATCCCCAGTATTGCAAAACAAAACCCTCTCCTCAAACCCCAAATAAACATGAGATCAAGCAGACAATGCAGACAATGCCTGGCATTTAGGAAGTGGTAGGTGCCCCATGTTGGCTGGCCCACTCACGCTGGTTGCTGGTCAATATAGAGGTTTGGAGAAGGAGGTAGCTCTTTCTAACTGACCTTGAGACTGCCAGGACAGCCAGACCTGCTGGCAGACATAGTGTCATTGTGTGAACTCTGAATGAAGTCACCATTAGGGAGTGAGGGGTGGCAAGCTGAGTGATGGAGACACAGCTTGTGTCCCTCATCATATTACTTGAAACCCTGAATCCTCCAGAGTCTGAACCTGAAACTACAATTCTTTTTGCTGAAGCCAGATTTTGAAAAATCATTTACAATAGAAAAATTCCGATTTGTGGTCACTGTCATCCCTGTGTGTCCACTCCGAGGCTCCCGAGCCCAGGAGGCACAATGCACTGATTAAGGTGGGCTTTCTACTGGGGCAGAAGGCCATTCAGAATGTTCAGAGATGGAAATCTGGACTGGGGTGCAGCTCAGTGATAGAGCACTTGCTTAGCAAGGGATGGAGGTGGGAGAGTGAGCCACAAACCTGCCTGACATGTCTAGTGTCTGTTGTTCCTGATGACACCTCTGAGCATCCCCTTCTAGATTCTCAGATGTCCTGAAGGGGGCCAACAGAACCCCAGCACCCCTGAGCATCAGATGGAGCCACAGATCAGCAGGGCCTGCAGCCTTCTATCCTGGAGGCTCAATATAGCCTCCTGGCCCCTTCACTCTTGCCGGTAGCTTTGACCTCCTTCCTACTAAGGTGCCCCTTCCTTCTGGCAACCACTATTCCAAGGAAAGCAGTGCATAAAAGGAAGGCAGAGCCAGGCACAGATCTGTAATCTCAGGGGCTGAGGATGGAGGAATGCAAGTTCGAGGCCAGGCTTAGAAATTTAGTGAGGCCCTAAGTAACTTAGTGAGAGCTTGTCTTAAAATAAATAAATCAATAAAAAGGGCTGGGGATTTAGCTCAGTGGTTAAGTACTCCTGGGTTTAATCCCCAGTATTAAAAAACAAAACCCAAAACAACACCCCCCCAAGACAAAAAAACAAACAAACAAAAACAGGGAGACAGGACTGGGTAAGATAAGCAAAGAACCGAGTCTCTATCCTAGGACAAGTGACTTCTTGAGCCTCAGCTTCACTCCTGTAAAATGGGACCCTCTTAGCCTCCCTGCCTGTTCACCATATGACATTTCTTTCGAGGAGTCAGAACTTCTCTCCTGAGGTGCAAATACCTAAATACTGGGGGCTTTTCCTGACATGCTGGATACGAGGGCAGGCCTGTAACCCTATAGGAACTTTCTTAATTAGGAGGGGCTTAGGTCTAGTTGGAGGGGGGTAGAAGTTACCTAGGAAATTTGACTTGAAGCTCTGTCTCTGCAAGATTGAGACAACATTGGTTCCACAAAAAAGAAAGTCCCCCCCAAAAATGTAAAATTTTTTCTTCTATTGGGAGCATATGAAAATCTGTGTACTATTTTCTGCATGTTAAAAATCTTTCAACTAGCTGGACACATGGCACATACATGTAATTCCAGCAGCTCCAGAGGCTGGGGCAGGAGGATCATGAGTTCAAATCCAGCCTTAGCAATGGTGAGGCACTAAGCAACTCAAGTGAGATCCGGTCTCTAAATTAAATGCAAAATAGGGCTGGGGATGTTACTCATTGGTCGAGTGCCCCTAAGTTCAATGCTTGGTACACCCTCTCAAAATCTTTCCACTAGGGGCTGTGGGTGTAGCTCAGTGGTAAAGCACTTGCTTAGCACATGTGAAGCACTGGGTTTCAATCCTCAGCACCACATAAACTTAAATAAATTAAATAAAGGTATTGTGTCCATCTACATCTAAATTATTTTTTAATTTTTTGACTTAAACAAAAGGTTTTGGGGATTGATGGAGATTTGGAAAAAGGGTATCTGCCCCCATTCCATTGACACCTGATACAATTGTCTGTGGTTCTAAGATATCATCTTTATCTCCATCTCTAGCTTAACCTCCACATCTATCTAGTGGTTTATATATCCATCCATCTAAATCGATACATCAATGCTATGCTTCAGGCAAAGTGTAGAAGCTGGAATTAACTAGCTGGAGAGAGGAAATTTTCCAACTTTGGAGGGAGATTCACCTGGATTTCAATCCTGACTTTATCCCTTAAGGGCTGTTTGACTTTGGATTAGGGACATAATCAGCCTTCCTGAGCCTCAGTTTTGTTACATGTAAAATGGAATTTATAACAGCACAGTGGGCATCAGCTTAGTTGTGTAGGGAGGGCTCTCTGTAGGGCATCAGGTGGGGCACTGGGAGAAAAGTGTGGGGAGGAGGAGGTTGTCCTTCCCTTAGCCCAGAGGATGCTGCCTATCAATTTGCCCACTTCAGACCCAGGTGAGGTTTCTGTGAAGCACGGGGCAGGGGAGTTCTGTTGGCTTTTTGAGAAAGGCTTGGTGTCTCACGAGTAGTCAGTGTCCCCTCGGGCCACTGTGGGGAGCCTGAGCCAGGAGGCGCACTGGGTGTGGCGAGTGCATTGGGCATGGCCTGCAAGTGCAGGGTGGGGCTGTGGCTCTGGCCCCGCCCTATGCTCACAGGCCACACCCCTACCCCTGCCACTCAGGTCACACCCTGGCCCAGCTCCAGCACACAGTTCTGGGAGGTCGCTGGTGGCTCCTTGGGCAGTAGGGAACCCTGTGAGCAGAAATGTGGGGGGCATGGAACACCTTGATGGATGCGATGGACTTCCTCAGGACCACCCCTGCATCTCAGGCACAGCAACGAAGACCCAAGCACTGAGAACTCTGAGGCTGAACCAGATGAACCAGCCCACCAGGATGGGGAGGTGGCCAGCTATCAGCCTGGGGCCCTCTTTCACTTAAAAACAATTAAACTGCAAAACCTGGTTTTCAACATTTTCCTGTCTCCTTTTGCAAGGGAAGGAGTGCACTTGCCTTCTCCCATTTTATCAGTTTGGCCCCTGAGTCCAGAAAGTTTCTGACCCCCCCCACCTTACTCCCTCCAAGAGAAGAGAGATCTAGAATGTGCCATGAGGCAGTGTATCTAGTGAATCCACTGTGTCCCTTGGCTTGCCCCCCTCCCCCACTGGAAGTTCCACCAGGCAGGAGACCTTTTTGCTTTGCCCAGCTGCATCCCCCAGCACCTGGCCCAGGGCCTGTCCTAGGAGAGGTCAGTAAACATTCCTTAGGTGAAGAACACAAACTTTACATTTACAGAGAGTAAGAGGTGATTTTTTTTAATCACTGTTCTATGTCCTTGGCTCCTATGCTCCTCACAGCTGCCCTACAAGGTGGGAACAAGCATGTCCTCATTTTCAAAGATGAGGGAACTGAGTTAAATAAAAATGAACTTAACTTACTGGAGGCAGAGAAGCTGAGAAAGGAATGACATCCGCTCTCATTCAGCAAACTCAGGATGCCTGGGCTCCTCCTTGGACCCTTCTTCCAACATTTCCTTGGTACCTGATGTTGGACTTGAGAATGTTAGCTTCAAAGATCAGCTCTGCCATTTGTTGATACTGTGAGCTTCTGCAGCTCTTCCCCAGACATCAGTTTCCCCATGGGCCTTGGTGAGGGGGTGTCTGATCTTTCCTTCTCTGCCCACAAGCCCTTTAGGAATCCTTTCCTTGGATGGAAGGCAGCTCTGCTCCCAGGGACAGGAGATGGTTTGGGGTGCAAACAGAGACTTCCTGAATCCTCCCCTCACTCCTGCTGTGGCTCTGGCTCTGGACAGGGGCTCCAGGGCCTCTCCCAGTGGGTGCTGGAGGCCAGAGCTGCCTTTGTCTGCCCCAGGAGGCCAGCCAGCCCCTGCCCAGGCCTGAGAGATGTTTTTTTTTCCCTGAGTGTTGCAGCTGGGACCGTTTATAATAGGAAAAAAAGAGAATGACCAGGCCAGCCAGCTGTAAAATAAACAGACTTAAAAAGAAAATGGCTAGGCCTGTTCTTCTCCTGTGGAGGCTTTGGTTAAGCAGAAAGTTTTAGTTCCTTTCTGAAAGGCATTTGGGCTTTTGAAGTCCCCTGCAGGCGCTCCCTCTGGCCCCTGGGAAGCCAGGCTCTGGCATGTCCCAATGTGCATGGCCAGGATGGGGCCAGGCCACTCAGAGAAGGCAGCAGCAGGCCCTGGGAAATGTAGCACCAGGCTGGGTCCATTGGGGCCTTGGGCCCCACCCACTCTGCTCCTCTCCCAGTGGGGCCCAAGCCCCATAACCTCCCTTTAGTGGCCTCTTGCCTGAATTTCCTCTGATCCCTCTGGCTTTAAATGCTGGCTGGGTGCCATTTCATCCAGAGGGTGGGAATGGACTGCTTCTTCATTCAGAGAACCAGAGAGATTTTGCAAACAGGGAGACTGAGGCAGAGAGGGCTTACCCCAGGCCATTCAGGAAACCTAAACATACTGAGTTGTCATTGTCCTGTAAATGTGAACAACAGCTACCATTTCTTAAGCACATATAATATGGAAGGATGAAGTTGATGAATCCAGGAATTCACCTGGCAGAGAAAACCCAGCGATCTGTCTCTCAAGGACACTGCCTGGCTAGCTCTCTTCTAGTCTTATTTAGTTCCAGTTCTTGCAAATGAGCCTCTTCTTTGTGTGGCCACCCATCACTAGGGTCTCAGCTTTATCTATTACTGATGAAGGAGCACTATCAAAATATATCTAATAGCTGGGCATGGTGGTTCACACCTGCCCAACTACTCAGGAGGCTGAGGCAGGAGGATTGCAAGTTCAAGCCCAGTTTCAGCAACTTAGTTGAGAATCTGTTTCAAAAAAAAAGGGTTGAAGATGTGGCTCAGTGATAGAGTGCCCCTTGGTATCACAAAATTAAAAGGGCTGGGGATGTAGCTCACTGGTAAAGCATTATAATTACCAGTACTGCAAAAAAGGAAAGAAAAAAAATTAACAACAAGCACCTACCAGGTGCAAAGTGTCGTGTGCTAGACTAGACATGTTCCAGCTTTAGCCCCCTCTCTGCTCTCCACACATCAATGAGCCTGGTCACTGTGGTGCTACCCTTCCAGGGCACCCTCCCCATGACCTACTTCCTCCAACAAGGCAACTAGGCCCTACCTCCTATAATGTCCACTACCTCCTGATGGTTTGTTAAAATATGTAGATTGATTCACTGATAAAGACAGAGCCCTCATGATCCAATCACTCCCCCAAGCCCTGCCTCTGAACATTGCTGCTCTGGGGACCAAGCCTTCAAGATAGGAGCCTCTGGGAAAGGTTTCAGGTACAAAGTGCAAAAGCTGGTAAACAGCACAGCTGGGATTCTAATGCAGCCCTCCCTGGTTCTTTTTTTTTTTTTTAAATTTATTTATTTATTTTTAGTTTTTCGGCAGACACAACATCTTTGTACGTGGTGCTGAGGATAGAACCTGGGCCGCAGGCATGCCAGGCGAGCGCGCTACCGCTTGAGCCACATCCCCAGCCCCCTCCCTGGTTCTTTACATGATATGAGCCTCTGTGCTATGTGGCAGACCTCTCTGTCCAGTGCCTACCTCTGACCTCTGGGCATTGCCCTGACAGCTACTCCAGTCACCCCTCATTCACTGGGCAGGGAGTAGACACCATGATGAGATGGGGGTATATAGCAAAATCTAGGCCTCTGTCCTGAAAGAGCTTTTGGTTTACTTGGGTGGGCCAAGCTTTCTACCCCTGGTCCTCTTGTCCATGAGAGAGACTTTATGCGACAGTGCTTGAGTGCACTGTATATGGACCCCTCCTCTATATTCCAGCCAGGATGCTGGTCTTTCTCTTGATGACATCACTGCATTCCGAGCATCTGTAGGGCACAGGGGATGTAAAAGGAGCAGTAGACCCAGAGTGGATGACAGAATTTCCCTCCTTTCTGCTGGTGGGTATTGGGTCCCCAAAAGCATTCCATGTGTTCAGCTGAGGCAGGGACCACACATGCAGACACCTCCCTAATATTTTTTCTGGGCCTGTGTACTTAGGAAATTCTTTCTATGACAGTAGAAAGTGGAGGTGCAGGAAAGGGCTATGCACACAGGAAAAAAAGTACCCATGCTGGGTGTAGGGGTACACACCAGTAATATCAGCTACATGGGAGGCTGAGACAGGAGGACTGCAAGTTTGAGGCCAGTCTGGGCAATTTAGGGAGATGCTACTTCAGAATAAAAGGAAACAAACAAACGTTTTAATTTTTCTCAGGATGATCTGAGCCAGTTTGGTGCTTCTTGGTAGATTCAGATAACAGTGTTATAAGAGAGGTTAGAGTCAGGTGTGGTCTCCTGCTGCCCTACAACCTCTCTAGCAGGTGATAGTGAAGGCAAATGTTAGACCAAATTTGCTACACAAGTTGACAGTCATAAAACACAGACATTCAGCAGCAAAGTGGGGTCTTTTTTTTGGTGTGTGTATGTTGGTAATTGAACTCAGGGGCTCTCAACCACTGAGTCACATCCCCAGCCCTATTTTGTATTTTATTTACAGACAGGGTCTCACTGAGTTGATTAGTGCCTCGCCATTGCTGAGGCTGGCTTTTTGAATTCACGATCCTCTTGCCTCAGCCTCCTGAGCTGCTGGGATTACAGGCATGTGCCTCTGTGCCTGGCAAAAGTGGGGTCATTTTAAAGATAAAACAGGACCTAAAGTAGTTTCAACAGCTCAATGAAGTCCCAGCTCCATGTTTCAGGCTATCTGCCCCCTCCCCAGGGTGAGGAGCCCATCACATTCCTAGGCAGGCTTTGGTGTCCTCAGAATTTCTACTCATGGCTGGACACAGGATGGCCTGGGGGTGGAGCTGTGTGTGTAGGGGTTGTGCAGTTACCCCAGCCTCACCTGCATGCAAGGTAGAGAGCATTCTAGACTCTGTTTGTTAAACCATACCTCAAAGGCCTTGGACGTCACCAATGAGAGCCCATTTTTAAATCTACCACATTTTTGTTTGTTTGTTTTCTAATGTGATAATTAAATTTATTGGTGGCTGAATGATCTACTCAAGACCAAAGGACATGTGACTAGTCTTGGAATGTGTCCACTGCCTGCTGGGGCTGTCTACCTGTGCACTCTGAGTCAAAGCTTATAATTCCAGGCCTCATATCACATTTATTATATTGAATTTTTAAAAAAAATTGTTTTAAAATTAAAGAAAAGACTGCTGGGTACAGGGGTACATGCTGGTAATCCCAACTACATGAGAGGCTGAGGCAGGAGGATTGCAAGTTTGGACCAGTCAGGGCAATTAGGGAGATGCTATTTCAGAATAAAAGATAAAAAGGATGAGGGAATGTAGCTGAGTGTAGCGTGCCCCGGGGTCCGATCCCTAGTACTGGGGGAAAAAAATGAAAGCCAGTAACCAACATTGTAACAGAGAACAAAGCCACAAGTGAACCAGAGTCCAGCATCCGCAGGCTCCAGTGTGCAGCAGCCCACCAAGGGCAGCTGAAGGTGGTTGGGGCGGAGGCTCCTGGGGCCAGGGCCAGGAGTTTCAAGCTCTCTGAGGGTGTGAATCCACCAGGGACTCTCCCAATGAGTTGGTTCCCTTGCTGCCTTGTGGGTGTTCCCTGTAAATACTGGTGATGCTTGAAGAACTAAATAATTATAATAATGATGATAAAATAGAGATGGCTTTCCCAGCTGAACAGAAACTGGAGAAGACAAGGAGGTTCCCACACACTACTTATTGTTTTTGGCACCAGGCTCCTGCAGCCCCAGGGAGGCAGATGTCTGGGTCTGCTGCTGGCCTCTTTGAGTTGTGGTCATGGGGGGGGGGAAACAATGGGGAACCTCTGGGGAATTTCAGAAGCATCTGAAGGGATTTTTCTCCCCCAAAATTGCAGGCTGAGAACTAGAAGCAAAGAAGGGGATACTCTCTTCTCTCTTGCCTTACCCTCTTGTGAATGCCTAGAAACTTCAAGACCAGCTGGGTGTTGTGGCACATACCTGTAATCTCAGTGACTGTGGAGGCAGAGGTAGGAGGATTGCATGTTTGAGGCCAGCCCAGGCAATTTAGTGAGATCCTGTCTTAAAATAAAAGAAAAGGTGCTGGGGTTGCAGCTCAGTGGCAAAGTGCTTACATGATGTAGGGAGAGGTCCTGGGTTCAACCCCTATGACCACAAAAAATGAAAAGAAGGAGAAGCCAAAACCTCAAGATGAGGAGGCTGAGGCAGGTGGATTGCAACTTTGAAGCCAGTCTCAGGAACATAGGGAGGCCCTGTTTCAAAATTAAAAACAAAAAGGACTGGGAAGGTAGCTCAATGGTAAAGTGCCACTTGTTTCAAACCCCAGTACCAGAAGAAAAAACCCCATCAACAACAACAATACAACCTCAAGACCAGGTTCCTGGGGAAGAAACACTCAATCTGCCCAGACACTGGCATACTGGGAAAGAAGCAGCCAGATCCATCCTGGTGGGTGGCTGCATGTGTTGCATCTGGCTACCCGACAGATTCAAGGAGAGTACATGGCCATTGCTTCCTTACTGCCCTCTTGACAGGATGCCCAGGGAAACGTGGATTCCACAGATAGATGTATCATTAAATGAAACAAAAACGCACAATGCTGAGGCTCTGGGTTCAATCTCAAGCACAAGTGCACAGAAAGCATACTGTTTCCTTGGTAGACCTAAAGCAGTAATCTTCTACAAAGCAAACACAAGTCTCAAGAGAACATGAGATGGGGGAGTGTCTGAATGAAAGGAGGGAATTTACAGTTATGTGGTTGGCTCTCTCTAAAATGGCGTTGACCTTGGCGGTGGTGAAGGTGAGATATGGGAAAGGAAGACAGGGAAGTAAGGCCCAGTAACAGCTGTCTCGTGGCCTCTTTCTAGGCCAGACAGGCAGTGCTTACTGACATGAAATTCTCAGGACAATCTCATGAGATCTGTGCTATCAATACTCCCATTTTGCAGATGAGAAATTGTAAACACAGACAGCCCTTTTCTTGAGGTTCTCCAGTGAGGCAATGAGGAAGATGGATTGGAAAGGGGATGGGATTGGTTATAATGCCTCCTTTGGTTCTTTGCGGGAGCTGTGACAACTTTTCACTGCAACCACTCAGCTTCCTCTCACCTCAGGCCCTTTGCACATACTATACATTCTATCCTTTTCCTTGACTCCTTCCTTCTCTTCCTTCAGCATGTTAGCCAAACCACTTTTGACCCTTATTTTTCTGGCTTCATTTGTATTATCTTATTTCTTCTCAGGATTTGTTCAAAACTGTTTAAATCATTATTCTCATGATCTTCTATTAAAAGTTAGTCTTAGGGCTAACTTTTAATACTGCTAAGCCACAACCCCCCCCCCCCTTAGGGGCTGGGGTTGTAGCAATAGAATGCCTTACTAGCATGTGTGAAGCCCTGGGTTTATCCTCAGAACCACATAAAAATAAATAAATAAAATAAAGGTATTGTGTCCAACTACAACTAAAAAATATATTTTTTAAAAAAGTTACCCTTAGCTGGGTGCGATGGCACATGCCTGTAATCCCAGCAGCTAGGGAGGCTGAGGCAGGAGGATTGCAAGTTCAAAGCCAGCCTCAGCAAAAGCGAGGCACTAAGCGACTCAGTGGGACCCTGTCTCTAAATGAAATACAAAACAGGGCTGAGGATGTGGCTCAGTGATGGAGAGCCCCTGAGTTTAACCCCTGGTATCCATCTCCCCAACAAAATCCTCAAAAAAAAAAGACTTTTTCATCACCCTAGCAAACAAGCCCCAGCAGGGAAGAGTTGTAATCCTTCTGCATTGTTGTACCCTCAATCTTGGCACACAGTAGGCACACAATCAATAAATAAGTGTTGAACAAACAAGTGAACCAAGGAAGTTATAAAGCTTTCTCCCCAAAATGACTGATTCTCAGGGGCTGATGCAAGTTTTCCCCACAGAGAGTGAGACTTTCAAGTAATTAACCAGCAAGCAAAAGGTGCAAATTTCAGATTGCATATATCCAAGTGACATGTATCATTTAATGTAAGTGTGCATGTGTGTGTGCACATACAAGTAGAAATATGTAGGGGAGAAGGTGGTCACTGGGTCACTTACTGAAAGCATCTTTTTTTTTTAACTGGTATTTGGACTTGAATCCAAAGATGCTCTACCACTGAGCTCTATCCCTAGCCTTTGTGTTTTATTTTGAGACAGTATCTCCCTAAGTTGCCCAGGCTGGTCTTGAATTTATGCCCCTTTTGTCTCAGCTGCCCTGATAACTGGGATTACAGGCATGTGCCACTGTGCCTGGCTTGCAAAGCATCTCTTAAAAGACTCTGGGAACTCTTCAGGATCTAATTTAGAGGCCACAAAGGGAACTCTAACATAGGATTTTGTTGGGGGTGGGTGGTGGATACCAGGGATTGAACTCAGGGGCACTCAACCACTGTGTCACATCCCCGGCTTTATTTTGTATTTTATTTAGAGTCAGGGTCTCACTGAGTAGCTTTGCACCTTGCTTTTGCTTAGGCTGACTTTGAACTTGCAATCCTCTTGCCTCTGCCTCCTGAGCCACTGGGATTACAGATGTGTGCCCCTGCGCAGGGCTCTACAGTTTTACAGGTTTGTTTTTGTTGCTGACTGGACTCTTGCATTCACCAGATCGCTCTGGATGATACACTTGACTTTTCTTGGAAATTCAGAGCAGCAGCCTCACTTGCTCCATGTTCAGAGACACATTCTCAAGATGCATCATTTGGGAGTATGGCATCTCTTTGGCTTCCCCTCCTCCATCCACATGACGACTGAGGGAAAATGCCTATTTATGTGAGCAAGTCTTCTTTGTTTTCAAAATCATCAACTTGTAATCTTTCTTGCATTTATGATGTTGGTTTCTTACAGTTTACTCTGGGTTTCCCAACCACTTGTCTGAGCAGGGCAGAAGTTGCCTCCTCTAAATCTTGATCCACCTAAAGCAGATGAAATTGAGGTCAGAAAATGCCTTTTAAGTGTTATAATTGCCATGTGCAGTGGCACAGACTTGTAATCCTAGCAGACCTGTAATCCTAGCAGCTCAGGAGGCTGAGGCAAGAGGATCACAAGTTCAAAGCCAGCCTCAGCAAAAGCAAGGCACTAAGCAACTCAGTGAGACCCTGTCTCTAAAGAAAATATAAAATAGGGCTGGAGATATGGCTCAGTGGTAGAGTGCCCCTGGGTTCAATCTCCAGTACAAAACAGTTATTGTTTCTATTATTATTATTATTATTATTATTATTATTATTATTATTAGCATTGTGGATTGAACCCAGGAGCACTCTACCACCAAGCTACATATATAGTCTTTTTCATTTTTTTATTTTTGAGATAGGGCCTTGATAGATTGCACAGGCTGGCCTCAAACTTGAGATCTTCTTGCCTCCTCAGTTGCTGGAATAACAGGCATGTACCTTGGGCCAAAGGGACCTTTTTAACAAGGGAGGGGCCCTAAATCCTGGATTCCCTGCTGGAGGTGGGCAGATGCTGTAAAATACAAAACCTGAAAATGACTTTCTGGTACAGAGTCACCAGATTGGTGAGAAGTAAGGCCCAGGCTTCAACAAATGTCCCTTGAGACCCTTCATGTATGAATCCGAGCTCAACAGGGCTAGGGTAGTAAGAGGGGTAGTACTGTTTTTTTGCAGCTCTGAGATTTTCCTTATAACAACATTTTTCTGGAAGGAGTTTAAGATGAAACAAGCTTTAGAGGAAACAGGAGAAACGAGGCAGGAGGAGGTCGAGCTCCCTCCACACCCTGGTGCACCCTGACTGTAGCTGACAGAGACACAGCTGCCAGGTCTGGGCTGGGGGCGGGGTGAGGGTCTAGTCGCAAACATGCTTCAGAGCAGTGTGGGCAACTCATCCAAAAAAAAAAAATTTGTGTGCTGCTCCAGGACCCTCATCCTTGAGGATTAGTTCCAAAAGGTCTTTGGTCATCCCTGCCACCCCCCACCCTCCCAGTTTCCCCCCGCACCCCGCCCAGTCCATTCTGTTACCTCCACCTCCGGCCTCTGAGCCTCCCGCAGTTCCCTTAGGACAGAGAAAGGGCAGAGGCACTGGCGCCCCTTCCCGCCAGATGACCCCCTCCTTTCATCCAACGCAACCCATCCCCACCTCGCTCCTTTTGTTTGCCACTTCTCTCCTGGATGGGTATGATCTGCAGTTTCCACACACACCCCCCCAGAGCAAGGGCTGGCCCTCTCTCCGTGGGCCTCGATCCCAGGCGCCAGTGGGGGTGGGGGGGCGGCTGGTTCGGCCCCTCCTTCCTGGCTCTTTCCCAGTCGCCTAGCAAACTCTGCCCTCTCCTGGGCCCTTGGCACTCTTCAGTCTAACCCTGGCCATCCCTGGCTTCAGGAGGTGGATCCTTGGAAATGTTGGACATTCTCGGACTCAAGACCTGGGGAGGGCGGTGGCTGAGAGTGGCAACCCTATTCCGGAGAAGGGGAGGACCTCGGGGTCTAGGTCTTACTTAGTGGATGACAGGCTAAGGCCTGTCCGGGTATCCTCATGCTTGGTCTCTTCTGTTGGTGTGTTTGCCTGGGCATTGCATTTCCCCTGTCACCCCACTGTATCTTAGAGATGGCCTTGGGCGCATGCGCAGGGCCCCCTGCCTAAGGCCTTTCTCCGCATCCGCAGGCCTGCTCTCCCTAGCAGCAGGGGTGCGGGGTGGCATCTACCTCAGCAATCAGACCAGCATGGCGTTGGCGAGCAGGGCCCTTCGGGACTGCAGAAGCTAGCTGAGGGGGGCGCGGGCAGGCTGGAGGGCAGGCGGAACCGTGGAGTGCGGGCACCCTGCTTGGGGCAGCGCCGCTTCTGGGCTGGTCCAGCGCTGCTCTCGGAGGCAGCGGGTTTTTCCGTGAAAGGTTGCCCTGGGTAACTCGACTCTGAGGGGACACAGCCCTCCCCTCTCCAAGTGGCAACGTATCCATCCCCCAGATTGATAACCTCCAGCCCTGCTCCGTGCACCCGCTTAGCTCTCCAGGCTCAAGGCGAGTAGGCCCAAGGTGGCGCCACTTGCCTGGGAGGGGGAGATGTGGGGGCCTCTCCCCTACTCGGGACCTGGAAGCCTGCAGCTGGCGGGGGTGGTGGAGGCTTCAAAGTAAAGGCTTAGGGGAGCCGCCCAGGGAAGACTTTCCTTAAGCATGTGCCCTTCCAGGACCCCAGGACCTGCTAGGAGATCTGAGCCTCAACTAGTTCAAGAACTACAGGGACTTGAGGCGTACCCTGGCAAAACTTTGTGGAAAGTAGCAACTGGTTTATTTTTGCCAACCTCGGAGGGAAGGGGTGCTACTGCAGTTTTCCTGAGATAAGGTATTATAAGAGTCACAGCCTGGAAGTGCGCACCAGGCTCAAGGACCCTGTTACCGCTGTTGACCAGTGACGAGTTCTTGCTTCCCCAATGTTGAAGAATAACACCAAAGAAGCACGCTGAGGCAAGGTCAGAGTACAAATTAGAAGTTTATTAAAGGACAGCAGAAAAGACTTTCCCTGGAGGAAGAAGGGGACCCAAGAGGTGGAATCCGTGGAAGGGATGTTGTCTTCCCTTTTTATAGTTCTTTCAGTGATGGAATGTAGGTTGGAAGGCCCGAGGGGTGGGACACAGGTGGGCCAAAGAAGTAATCTTGTCAGGAAGGACTTCTGAGTCAGCACCTTTTTGCTGGGGGCTGTTCATTAACATTTCTTTGAGGTGGACTTTGGCCTAGGGCCTTTTTGGGACTTCATTAACATTCCATGAGCTGTCCTGCATGTCCCGGAATCATTGCCAGCATGGCCTCCATTTTAGATTTCACTCGATATTAGACCCTGATTTATCTAACTACACTGACTACCTAACTTTAAATCTGGCTTCAACCCTACAAATGAGGGTATAGGCTAGCCCAGTGGTGTAAGCATTTGTTGGATGTGGGGTAAAAGTGGTCTTGGAAAACCAACCCATAGTCAAAAGTCAGTTGAGAGGGAACAGCTAGGTCTGAGGATAATTCTAGTGCATGGGGCACAAGAAGCAATGGTAGGGTAGCTAACCTGTTTGCTCCCCCATTCTTTTAATTTTTGCAGTTTATAAAGCTAATGTATCTGGGTGAGCTTGACAGCCCTAGTGGGCCTTCTGTTCCCTCCTCCCGCCCCCATGCAGCCAGAGCCCGCCCCGCAAGCCAGTTCGGTGCCCACGACCCCGCGGCTGCAGCATGCCTGCTGCATCCGTGCCACAGTCCGGTTTTGCTGACTGCCAAGCCAGCGCTGTCCATCGCTCAGTGCTGTTGGCCCTCTCTCCGTCTGATCCGAGCTGGAGCAGTGCAGGCCGCCCCACGGGATCAGAGCGTTCCACTGCTGGGACTCTGCTCCTCACATCCTCCTGCTGGGACCCGGCTACATTTCCAGCCAAGCCTGGCTTTATTATGTGTCTCTGCAGTGCAGCCCCAGCAGCCGGATTGGGAGGAGGAGAGCCAGCGACCACAAAGAAGACAGGAGGCCTGCAAACTTTGCACAAAAATCCGGCAAGGGGCAGAGGAGGAGGAGAAGGAGGAGGAGGGTGAGGGTGGTGGGGGGTGGGGGAGAAAGGGCCGGGCCCTAGGGGCCGGGCCGGCTGGGGGTAGGGAGGAGAAGGGGGGCGTGTTTTTTTTTTTTTTTTTTTGCATAACTGGGCTCAGCCACTCACTTCAAGGACCCCCGCTGGGACCGGGAGCCCTTGGCTTCTGCATTGCAACAAGCAGGGCCCCGGCCTTCCCCCCCCCCCCCAGAGGCCGCCCTGGACTGGCGGTCCGCAGCCACCAACCCAGCTGCAAAAAGAGTTTCCGAGAGGCAGGCAGAGAAGGGGAAGGAGGGCTGTTACCTCTGTTGACCAGTGATGAGTCCTTGCTTCCCCAATGTTGAAGAATAACACCAAAGAAGCACGCTGAGGCAAGGTCAGAGTACAAATTAGAAGTTTATTAAAGGACAGCAGAAAAGACTTCTCCCGGAGGAAGAAGGGGACCCAAGAGGTGGAATCCGTGGAAGTGCGGTTGTTTCCCCTTTTTATAGTTTTGGTGATGGAATGTAGGTTGGAAGGCCCGAGGGGTGGGACACATGTGGGCCAAAGAAGTAATCTTGTCAGGAAGGACTTCTGAGTCAGCACCTTTTTGCTGGGGGCTGTTCATTAACATTTCTTTGAGGTGGACTTTGGCCTAGGGCCTTTTCGGGACTTCATTAACATTCCATGAGTTGTCCTGTGTTTTCCCTGAGTCATTCTCTGCATGGTCTCCATTTTAGATTTCACTCGATATTAGACCTGATTTACCTAACTACACTGACTACCTAACTTTAAATCTGGCTTCGGGGCTACCCAGAGCGGGGAAGGGCGGCTGGGGGCCCCGGCCGCGGAGGGCGACGGAGCTCCAGGAGTCCGGGACAAGCCCAGGCAGAAGCAGGGGAAGCCGCGCTCAGGGAAAGGTGAGTGTGGGAGGCCCCGAGGAGGCGGGAGGGAAGGAGAGAGGGAGGAAGGACTGGCGAGCGGGTGGGCAGCTGTGGACCCGCGGGAGCGAGGGGAGAGGATGAGGAGGAGGAAGAAGAGGGGGAAGAGGAAGCCAGGAGCGGGAGGCGGAGGCGGTGGAGGGGGCACGCCATGGACACCCTACCGGCCTGGACCCTCTCCGGGCCTGGAGCCACCTCTAGCCGGGGACCCGGGCCTGGGGTCGCCTACAAGGGGCCCTGGTCGCTCCCTCCTTGTGGGCCCCAGGCCCCCGTGGCCAATCAAGGGGTGCCGGCCGACTTGGCGGGGATTGCGAATCTCGGTTGCAGCGAAAGGAAGGAAGAGGCGGCGAGGACGGGCGCCCAGGAGGCTGGCAGCTTCCAGGCCGCCCTTGCTGGCCCCAGGCCTCACTGGCTTTCTCCAGCCCCCTCCTTGTTGCCCAGGGATGTGGAGAGCAGAGGGAGCCTGCTTCAGGCACGGCAGTATGGTCCCAGGCCACCCGGCGCCCCCTCTGCCCCAGCGCCCCTCCCCCCCAGCCCAGACCTTGCTCCCTGCTCAGCTGTGCACTTCCTGCCTGCTCCACGGAGGCCAACCCGGCAGGGAGCCTCTGCCAGGAGTTCATTGTCTAGGCCAAGGGGACGCAGGTCCTCGGGGAGCGCTGCAGCAGTCAGGAGCGCCTCTCCATGCAGTGTGCCGGGTACCCCACCCCTGGCACACTCACCTTCCACACCCTGGCCAGCTTCCTGCACCGAGTCCCCAGGGTGTGCATGTTTTTGATGAGATATGGATGTATAGGTACGCACATGCACAGCACTCGCAGGCACTCCTTCTCCTTGCTTTGCTTTCTATTTACAGGATGTCCCCAGCTCCAGGGGCCCCTGGAGAGCAGAGGCCCTGGGGAGAGGCAGTGCGAGGGCTGAGCCCCTCCCCTGCCCTTTTCCCCTAACAGGCCGCCCTCTCCTGGCCTGGCCTGCTGCTTTGTCCCAATTCCAGCCCCTCAGATGGGTGCTTAGCCGCCTGGACACACTGAGGGATGACTGAGGAACAGGATGAGAGTGGCTATATGCCTCTGGAGCCTTAAAGTCCTGAGGCCCTTGTCCTCTCCCAACTCCCTTGATGACCTCTGGCCACAGCCCAATTCTGCTCTGAAATGTTCATTTCCTGAAGGCCTGCACTAGAAGGCAGTGGGGCCCCTCTCTCTTCCTGCCAGCCTTGCTCTTGGCTGGAGTGGTTGAGACTGAATCTGTCAACACGGGTGATACACTAGCCACCTCCCTCCTTCTAAAGTCCCAGGAAAGCCAGTGGCAGCCGGCCTGACGAGATGCTCCCTGTCATCTTAGAAGAAAACCAACTCAGTTCAACTTTCAGCAGTGGGACTGCACCTCTATTACGCTTTGGGAAAAGTTGGTCTTACTTCTGCTCCTTGTTCTGTATCACAATTCGGAATAGCCTATTCTGTCCCACAGAGGTGGGGGTACCAAGGGAAGGAAACCAGAAGAGAGACTCCCAGAACAGTAGAGGGAAGAAGGGTCGATGTTTGTCCTTTTGCTGAATAGAAGGGCACCCAGAGCTTTAAGTAATATTTGATTTCTTTTCTCTTTTCCTGGCTCATTGCTCACTCCTTCTAGAGCCACTTAAGAAGCAGATATTGGAATTGGAACTACTGGATACAAATAGAGTTTTCTTTAAATCGGGCAGTTGATTTTGGGTTAAACTTGCAGATTTTTTTTTTTTTTTTGGTAAAGATGCAAAGCTTGCTTACCTATAACCTGGTAATGTGTCTTCAGATCTCCTTATTTTAGAAGGCAAGCCACAGAAAGGAAAGGTAGAACAGTTTGCAGTGAACAGATGGGTGGGTGTTTCAGAGTTGCTTGAACTGAATTCTAAAACCACTCTGTGGATCTCAGAGAAAGACTCAAGAATTGGTCTTTAGCCTTTCACGAAATGAGCCTTTAAATGATTTTAAATGAATCTACATGTACATGTGTGTATATGTAGCTGACAATTCAAGCAAATTGAGGAAGGAAGATAGCTAGATGGGAGAAGACTAGTGAAGGCATTTTGATAAGTGTTGTACCAGCCACACAATCTCTCTGCAGAACCTTGGCATCGGAAGCCCCCTGATTCTTCCCATGGAGCTTTACATTTTCTAAAAGCAGCCACAACCTTTGTCTCTCACCATTTTGCCTTTTATTCAGTTTACTGGAGTGCATAGGGTGGAGATGTGGCCACTTATCAAGGGAGGAATTAAGAGAGTATATAATTTGAATAGATAAGAATTACAGCAGGTGAGAGATTTATTGCTTTTCAAGAACTGCCCCCCTTCTTGAAAGCAATATTCAAAAGTGTGTTCTTAAGTGTGGACAGCTCCGCACCAAGTGTTTGAAATGGCAAGGTCTTCACCTTTAAAGATGCTTGAAGATGCTTCTTAAGGAACAGTGGTGCCTTTTACATTTTAATTTATTTTATTTTGCCTCCACTGCTGTGTGTCAGGGCTAACGTGGTGGCATTGCAGACTTCCCCAGCTCCGAACATTCTGCAGTGGAAGTCGCTTGACCATAATTCGTAATTGATCTGGGAAATATGAAAGCCCATAGCAGGAAGGAAAGACAGAAATGTAACAATTTTGAATGGATGCTCAGAGAGTGTGATTTGAAAGCATAGGCATTGCTGCTTTGAAAATCAAACAGGCCTAAGAGGGGGCTCACTTCCCACTTCGGGGACACAGCCTCCCTCTGGAGTTGGGGGTCATTTGTCCCCCCAGGATGTTTGTCCTTCTTTGGAAAACCCAGATTTACCGGAGGGAGGATTCCCAACAAATAGAGAAGGGGGCTGGGGTGGTAGGGCAGGGAGTGAGCAGCCTCATTGGTTTTCCAAAGCCTTGGGATTTTGTTAAAAAAAAGAAAAAGAAAAAAAAAACTAACAAATCCATGAATGTTACAAAAGTCGCATTTTCTGACTTATTTTCCTACACCCCTTTCCCCTTTTGTGAGTCCTGGTGGTGTGGCATGGTAGTTGCAATGATTTGTTCCCTTTGATAATTTTGGCCTCATTCTCCAGGCTGTTCCCATCTCACTCACTGATGTTATTTCGGCTGATAATATCAGATGGTTTGGTAATGATTACCTCGCAGTTCCCTCTATCACTCAACATTAAGGAGCCCTGTCTCCCTTTACCCTATGGCTGGCTGCTGCTGGCTTCCTCAGATCCACACAACAGCTTCTCTCATTTCTATGGAAAAGGAATACATCTTTTTTCCCAGCCTCAGTTTAAAACTTTTGAATAATTTGTACTGCTGTCAGTTTTTCTCCATCTAGCAACTGCCTGTTAATTACAGTTCTTAATATTAATTAGCACTCAGGTTGTGTCCACATACCCCCACCCCAACATCCAAAACTACCCCCAGTGACTTTTCTCTCCTTCCCTCCCCTTCTTTGTCTTCTTCTGCCAGCCCCGAGCTCCTCCAAAGTCCATTTTATAAATTTGGTAGTCTAGGGACCTGGGAACAGTGTAGCTTGCCATTGCTAGTGTTTCCATGGAAATAATTGAGATGTAATAAATAGAGGCATTCTGAGGTTACAGGTTTCTTGATTCATCTGAGACCACATACAAGTGTAAATTGTTGACATTTGTTTGGCTAAATGTACATGATCTTGCAGGAAGGGCAAAACAAATCCTTTGTACATTCCATAGCTTTCTATGTGGATTGGGGTAACTGATATTTAATCCTAATATTTAATCCCCCCAATTAAGTTACCTATTCTTAGCTTTGGAAGGGCCTGTTTCATTCTAGAAAACATTCTTTATGTCTAGTAATTGCTGTTTAGATTCTTACACCTGTTTCCTTGCAAAAACTTAATAAGCAATAAAATAAGATAACTATGTGCCTCTGGCAGGAGAATCCTGCTAACATTTAACCATAAGGTGTGGAGTGTGCATTAATAATGAAAGGTGCAAAATGCTGGTGACTTAACAGTCATAAAGTAATTCCACAGAACCCGCCAGCCCTGGCAAATGTTGTGGCCTGCTACAGCGTGTTCACAGAGGAGGAGGAGGACGGGGAACCATGCAAGGAGGAAACTGGAGCTAGGCATCTTGGAGTACAGCTCTCCTGGCTGGAGTCGGAAGGCTGGGGATATGGTTCAATCTAATACAAAGTTGTAATAATTGCTATGTCAGTAGCCAACTCTTCAGCTGGTGGCTGTGGAATTCTTCCCCTGATGTAGGATTTAATAGTCTGGCAATTAGATGCATTGATTTCTCTTAACTGTTCATTTGGATGTGTAAACGAAAGGAACTCACCACTGAGGCCAGCGTGCAGACTTGCTGCCTGGCTCTGGAAAAGACTCATTTAGGTGGCAGTGGTGGGAGAGTGTGTTTTCAAGGCAGCATTAGGACCAGCTCCCTCTTCTTTTAACATTTCTCCCCATTTTAGCAATGAAATGAAGGGAGCCTGTTCAAACACTGTTTAAAAAGACACAACAGTGTCTACTTCTGTCTGAAAAACTAAAAGCAACCATTGCTGCCTCTGGTGCTTCGAGAGTAACATCTTTGTCTCAGGGTGACTTGACTTGGTTGCATACTTTTGGCATGTGGTCTGTTGGATATCAGAGGGACAAAACACTTTGTCTGGGCTCTTCAGCAGAGTGTCTTTCTCTCTTCCTCTCCTCCTTCACAACATTCTAGGACTTGGAGCTACCTGTACCAGGAGCTCTGTCAAGCCCTGAGTGGGGGTGACCTCCTTTGGGTGTTAAGGCCATCATCTTGGACCTTTTGGAAGGCTGGTGGCTGGATACATCAATGGTTCAGAAAGTGTGTAGATTATAAACTCTCTTGAACATTAGTTCCCCCTTACTTCCTGCTCAGGGACCTGCAGTTTTCCTTAAGTGTCACTAACTTATGGCATGCAGGCATCTTAACTGTTTCAAGGTAATCTAGTGGTGGATGGCTAGGTTTCCTGATGGCCCCATCCATTTTGCAAGGTGGGTGGGTGGCTTTAGGTGCTTGCTTTTCCTGAACCCTGGTTGAAGTAAAGTCCAGACTTGTCTATGCATGGTACACTGATGTTTGCAAAGAGTATTATCTTTATGTCTTGAAAATATTTGTATAGATATCAGGGTTTCTTCCTATCTGAGTGAGTGTCTAGGGTAATTAAAACAGAAGAGTACCTTGGAAACTCTTAGTGCCTGGTTATAATAGGTAACCTCAATAGGTGTGGTTGGGCCAATTTGTCAATTTCTGCAAATTCCCGTTGGCTTGCAAGGGCGTTTTGTGTGTAGATATATTAGTCTGTAATCAGAGTAGTTTTGCACTCAAAATGGACTAGTGAAGCCTGGATTGGTTATATATCCCACTTGAAGTTTTCAGCGCTGGCTGTCAGTTCCCTTAGCCTGCTGTGGGTGCCAGGCAGGGTGAAGTGAGTGGGGGAGATAAAGATGGAATCTATTGATTCATAGCATACCTGCCAGGATGGGGTGGCAGCCAGCGACTGGGGTTGTACACTCAGTAAATAAAAATACTTTACTGCTTTCAAGGATCACCAATTATCTGATTGCTCCACTTGGCTGTCTTTAAGGAGAGTGCTGTTTTACCTATCTTCTTGTACAAATGTTTGATTTTTAATGTCTTGTGAAAAGGATTCTCTTTGTCTTGATTGATGTCAGGAATAAAAGCATGATGGTAATATCCCTTTGAAAGCTATTGTATTGTCAGCCCTGCCTGACAGCGTTATAGATTAGTGCTGTGAAAACACTGACATTTTCTTTGTTATGTTGCTGTTGTTCTACTTGCAAAGTCAATTACACAATGTTGGAGCTCAGTTACCCAGTTGACTTTGGAAGTAGCAGTGTCTTTCATTGTCTTCTTAAAGATATAATTTCTTATTGTTATTGTTGCTTTGTTTTCTCCTTTACCTTTTGAACCTGCCTCCCTCCCTGGTTACCTCCCTTTCCATGTGCTAACCACCCCCCCCCACGCCCCACCATAGTCTGAACATGTGAGCAAGGCAAACACTCTGGTTTCAATTGTGACCATCCAAATTCAAAGACTGCTACATCATTATCTCTGAATTCTTCTGCTCATTGACATCTCAGTGGCTTTTTATTGATATAGTGACTACAGCAGCCAAGATACATAAAAAACCCATCCAATGGGATTATAGTGTTGATAATCTCTTATCAAGTGGGTTGTTCTCTGGATTGGAGGTCACTAAGGTTGGCAAATTCAGAGCTTGCTTTTTAATTTTTTTTCCTCTTCCCACTTCCTAGAGCCTGCAATTCGAGCTGAACCAGGTTCCCTGGTAGATGGGACACTGGCAAACAGTTTATTATTATTATTATTATTATTATTATTATTATTATTATTATTATTATTACAGGTGTAGCATTCAGCTAGAGCCATTGAGTTTGGGATTTAGGATCCTGGATGGCCTTTTGTCATGGGTGGAAGGGGTCTCATAGGAGAAGCATGCAGTCCATTCTCCCACTGCAGATGACAAATCGGGTTATAAGGTGTTGTTCTGAGGGGATTCCAGTCTGCCTTTTTGGGCACACTTGGGCTTGGGAAGGATTTACATCCCTGTGTGAAATCTTGCTATTGAATGGAAGGAAGCCTCGACATGTCTAAAGCTGAAAATGGTTCCAGAGGGTGTTTTTATTTACCTGCCATCTTCACCATCCCTCCCTTCTCCAGAAAATCTGAAAGTCCTGAGTTCCCTAACCTGGTCACGGAAGAGGCAAGTCACCTGGAGCAGGGGCTCGCAGAACCATCTCTCTCGCCCCACAGAACAGGGTGTAGGAGATTCGCTGGTGCTGCCCGCCACCACCGCAGACTGCAGATGATGGGCTCCATCAGGAAACTCCATCCGAGGACACTAATTGTGGGCCCCCCAAAGTTATTATTATGAACCACCAGACAAGAGCCTGTGTTTGCCAACAATTTGTCAGGACTAATTTTGTTTTTCTCCAATAATTGAAAATTAATGTCTTGAAGTGAAAGCAGATGTTCATGTCATCTTCTGAATTGGGATATAAAATGGGGCTCTGTGGATGTGCTCACTAATCTAACAGCAATTTCCCTCTCCTCCATAATGGGGGTTGCTTGGCCTATGTCACCTAAGGCCAGGGATTGGGAGCTGAGAGAAGGGGCCCTGGGTGGCACTCCTTGTGCTCCTTGGGGGTTTATTTGGGAGGGAGACTGCACCAATAAAAATCTTTTTGTTTGAGCTCTGGAACATGGAGAGTTCATTGTTGAGGATGTTCAGTCTCTGGAGACATATTTGCTGAGATAATTCAAAGCATTGTGCTGGGATAGGTAAGGGGAGCCCTGGCAGGGGGAGAGTGGCTTCCTACAGATGTGTGGGTCCCCAACTGTCATGTCCTTTCTCTGTTGCATGGTGAAGCTGCTTAAAGTCATGCATTCCTGGGCCTGGATCCCAGAGACCTCTGCTCACCTGGCTGACCTGAGCAGGGGCTCAGAACTCTGTGTCTCTCCTTTTTTAAAAATGGGGGTAAAATTCGTGCAATATAAAATTTACATCTTAACCATTTTTAAGTAGTATTTAAATACCCAACACTGCAGCTGACACCACCTCCAAGTAGTGATGGTTGGGGGAAGGCCATCAGTTCAAACTTCAGTCTTCCAGGGCAGATGTGAAAAAACTGGCTCAGAAGATGATGTGGGGTCTCAAAAGCTCATGGTTCTTTTTCTTACTCCAGAGTGAGAGGTGAGTCAGGTCTACCTGCAGCTAAGAGAGAGCAGGAGCCTAGCCCCATCAGGGCCAGTGGGACTGCATTGCCAGGGATAAGGACAGGAACTTTCTAGTGATCTGGTGACCATTCCCAGGAGGAGAACATTTGCCCTCTCTTTGTGGGGTGCCATTCTTCTGGAAGGGTGTGAGCTCCCCTAGTGGCTCCCATAGGCCACATCTCGAGTGGCTCCCACACTTGCCTGCCAGGGCCCAGGCAGCAGCAGCTCACCCAGCCCAGTGCACTTGGGGAGGTTTGTCTGTGATGGGGAGAAGGGAGTAGCAGCTGTTACAGGATGGCCACCTGGCTGCCTTGATTTGTGGTGTACTTGAAGCCCCATGTTGGGCCTGTAGGTCTGGGCTTTGCCTCAGTGTGTGGTCTCCTCCTCCTCTGCCTCCTCCAAAGTGCTGGGAAACTTTTTCCTCCCCTGATTACCCAGTAATTGAGATTTGCCCTTTCGTTACCTGGGCATGAATTATTTTGTGCAGCATTGTCATTCCCTGTCCTGCTGTGAGGTTTATCTCTTCTGTTGATCCTAATTAAATAAAACATACTGTTCACCTAACTCCTGTTGCACCAAAATTACCTGCCTGAAGGCAGAGTGATGGCCATCTGAGCCTGGTCAGGGAGCAGGGCATTCCTGGAGATAGCAAGGGGTGGGGTTGTGTGGGGGGATTGCAGGCGAGGAGCTGTGCCCCTTGGCCTGGGTGCAGTGGGACTATGGAGCACCAGCAGCATACAGTGTGTTTCTGCTTCCTGAATAAGAGGTTTGGTTTTGTCCTTAGCCCCCATGGGGCTGTAGGTTTGAATTTGGGGAGGCGGGAGACAATCACCAGCTCCAGGGACACCCCAGGGAGAGGACAAGGGAGGAGAGCAGGCTGGCAGGCAGGTGGCCGGAAGAGGGAAAAAAGGGACAGTTTCCTGTCACCTGAGATGGAGGCTGCAGAGAGCACTGGGTTTTCTGGGGATCCGTGAGCAGTACACCTGTTCTTGGTGTCCCAAGAGAGCGTCTGCAGATGCCCTGTGCCCCCGAGAGGCACAGTAGTCAGCCAGGGCCCTGGGCATGTACATTGGGAAGATTCAGGCCTTTACTGTTGTTCCCTTTGAATCTCTCAGAATCCTGAAAACCACAGAAAAGGGACCCTGGAGTTCCTTCATTCAGACGTGTGTGTGTGTGTGTGTGTGTGTGCCTGGACCTGCACACTGCTGTTCTCAGGGAGCTCTCTCTCTCTCTCTCTGTGCCACATCTGTGCATCTTTAATTTCACACATCCATCTGCAATCTGGCTCCCACAATTTAGGGGCGTGGGTACTCGTTCCACCTGTTGGGGCCACAGAGAACCACTCAGGTTCCCAGTCCCCAGAGCAACCCTGTGGAGAGCTGGTCGGGCTGGTCCTGCCTTCCTCATGGGGGAGCACCTTGCCTAGCACAGGGCAGCCTGGGGGGGGCCTCCGGGACCTCATGCTCCTTCACAGATGAGGACCCAAGCTGGGATTCTGGGCTACTGTGTTTAAAAATAAAAGGACTTCTGAACTGAATGAGTGAAGGTGTAAACTGTTGAGGGAATGAACCACTGAGCAAGTGAGTAAGTGAATGAATGATCAGGTCGTGGCTAATGAATTCCTAAGAGAAACAGCTAGTGGGTGAGCTCCCAGGCAAGACTTGGGCTCCCGTGGGTGTTATTCTTATCACCAGCCCTGATCCTGCCCTCCTGGTCTCCCTCTGCCTTTTTTCCTGCTCAGGAGGTGAGGCTGCCAGCCCTCATGCCCCAGAGCTGGGGGTGGCTTGTGCCATCCTCTTCCTTCTCAGGTGCTCCATGCGGTGAGACGGTAGTTGCTGCTCACAGAGGGCCTGTGCCCTGTATGGTCCTAGGTTTGAAAAATTGTCTTTTAAAAATGATAAAAGCAATATGAGATTTTTATATTAATTTGAAATAAAACAGAATGTTTGACTCAATAAATTCCCATCCTTCTGCTATGGTCATCCTGCCACAGAGATTGAGGGATCAGATGGGACATCCTTAACTGGCTTGGTGCTGGCCAGTGCTGGGCAGTTCAGCTACCATTGAGTGGCCTTCAGGACCCTCCTCATCTTTCAGGGAGGGTTTGCCCCAGGATTAGCACTATGAGTGAAGCTTAGGGTCGAAAGAAGGAAGCAGGAGGGAGGAAATGGGCAGTGCTCACAGGGAAACCTGCTGCCCAGAGTAGGAAACCAAGACCCATTCTGTGCTGGCAGAGTGGTGCATGCATGTTATCCCAGCAAGTGATCTCAGGAGTCTGAGGCAGGAGGGTTGCCAATTTGAGGCCAGCCTTGGAATTTTAGTGATGCCCTTAACTATTTAGCCAGATACTATCTAAAAATAAAAATAAAAAATAAAAATGGCTGGGGATGTAGCTAGGTGGAAAAGCACCTCTGCCTTCAATAATCCCCAGTTCTGTAAAAATAAACGAACAACCCTATCTCCAAGGTGAGGCTCAAAATGCTTTATTTTTCTTGTGGGGGATGGGTGTGGGTTGGAGGCAATGTGTTCCATGATCTGGGGGAAGATAGTGTCCTCTTTCAGTCTTAGTTTCCCTATCTATGAAATGGAATGGAACCAGTTTGATCAGCTGTATCTCTTTGGTGGTATAGGATTTTAAATCCTGGAACACAAGAAGCGGCAAACACACAAAACTTGGGTTTTAAAATAATGCAGTCTAAGCTGGGTGCGGTATGCAGGCCTGTAATCTCAGCGACTCAGGAGGCTGAGGTGGGAGGATCTCAAGTTCAAAGCCAGCCTCAACAATGGTGAGGCACAAAACAACTAAGTGAGGCCCTGTCTCTAAATAAAATATAAAATGGGGCTGGGGATGTGACTCAGATGTTGAGTGCCCCTGAGTTTAATCCCCAGTACCAAAAAAAAAGTTTCTTTTCCAAGTTCTGGGGCCAGAGTGGATACATCTGAGTTGACTGCTCTAGGGCATATGCTGCAGGGCAGCTGGGTCCTTTCTAGCCCTTTATAAGGTTTAGGGTGAGCAACAGATTGGGAGAAGCTTGAGGCTTGATGGTGATGTTTCCAGGTGTCTGAGAGGGAGAGTTGGTGGTGATGGGCATCTTTGGTCCCAGCTGGGGGTGTCCCAGGCTCTTTGGCTCCAGGTGTTCTGCAAAACATTGCTGATCATCTGGGTGATGCTGTAATCCAGTGGTGACCAGGCCAGACACATATCCATCCAGAGTCACCATCCCTGATCCGTGGGGAGGACACATGGAGGGACAGTCAGGACGTGGCTCTTTGGGCACCATGGGGCTCTGTCTTCCTCTCGTCCCCTGTTTCTCCATGAGATTCTCACAGCAGCTTTCTGGTTTACTTATCTCCATTTCACAGGTGCGCAGACTGAGGCACAGAAGTCCCTCGCCCAAGGTCATGCTGCTGGAAGTAACAGAGATGGGATTTGAAGCCAGGCCTTATCTAGGACCAGAGCCTGAGTCAGTAACCACCACCTTTATTTATAACTACCTCTGCAGCTATGAAGGACAGCAGAGGCCCACCTCTGGTCTGGGTGAGACAGCCATGAATAAAGGCACCCAGGGGAGCCCTCCTTCCCACCCATCTGTCCATCTGTGGAGTTCTGCCTTTAGGGCTGTCCATGTTCCAATCTTGGGGGGGAATTGACATCTTAAAAAACAGTCCTGCTCCTTTCCCAGCATCCTGGGTGCCCCCTTCCCCAGGGCCTTTTCAGTGGTGCCTTCACACTAGATCTGGATGTGTACACCTGTATGTGTCAGTTTAAACACAGATTGTGCCTGCTACTCCCTGGATACACTGACTCTCATTCCATATTTTCACATTGCAGACATTTCAGTTTTGGTGGCACAATTAGCATCATTGTAGGCACTCAAATAATAATAATAATAAAAACTTGACCTGGACCCAGCGTCTGGAGTCTTTGAGGAGGGGTTCCAGGTCAGTGTTTCTTTGAAAACTTCCTGGGAAACTTGAATGTGTAGCCACGGTTAAGGATTGTTGGTGAAGGAGTTAGCACCACGTGTGCGTCACACATCTCCACGTTATAGCCAGAGGGGCTCTATGGAGAGGATGCACCAGAGATATTGATTGTTTTCATTGAGTTGGGGATCAGACCCAGGACCTTCAGTACCCTAGGCAAGAACTGGACCACTGAGCTACATTCTCAGCCCTCTAGAACAGTCCTCTAGTGGTGGACATACAGTTGCTTTCTAGTGTTTTGCTGTTAGTGACAGTGCTGCAGCGAGCATCCTCAGGTATCCATTTTTGTGTTCTTTTTTGAGTATTTCTTAGGCTGGACTCCTAGAAGTGGAATTGTTTGGTCTAAGGGTATCACTCAAAAAATTTGATACTTTTTTTTGTACTATGGATTGAAGTCAGGGGATACTTGGCCACTGAGCCATATCCCCAGCCCTATTTTGTACTGTGTTTGGAGACAGGGTCTCATTGAGTTGCTTAGTGCCTCGAGTTGCTGAGACTGGCTTTGAACTTGTGATCCTCCTGTCTTAGTCTTCTGAGCCTCCGGGATTACAGGCTTGTGCCACTGCACCCAGCAATTTGGTAGATCTTTCTGAGTCACCTTGTGCAAAGGCTGTGCTGGGGAACTCTTCAACAACAGGGTCCAGGTGCATGGCACATTCCTCTGAACCCTTGCCCACCTAGGAGGTTTTCTTTCTTCCCTTTGTTTCTATCATCCCCCCCCCCGCCCTTTTATCTTTTTGCCCATTAGGCAAGCAAGACATTGCACATTGTTTTTGTTTGTACTTCTTTTTTTATTATTAGCAAATTTGACCACTTTGGTTTCATTTCTTCTCTGGGCAGCTTGGCTGCACTGGGTGCAGGGCAGGCTGCACCCAGTAGGCATCTCTTTCCTTCAGTGAGTCCTTCAGTCCTTCCCCCACCTCCCTTCCACACATCCATTCTTCCATCTAAATCCGGAGCATCTTACCAGCTAAGCTTAGCCTGGACTCCCAGGAAGATGCTTGAGAACCAAGAAGAAGCCATGTGTTCAGGGAGCCCATAGACTGGAAGGGTATGAGGCCTCAATCCCCAGACCAGACAGGGCAGTCCAGCATTGAGGTCCAGGCTTAGGGCTGGGGGGGTGGGGGAGTTGGGGGAGATTCTTTTTGATAGCGGAAATCCGGCAAAGCATAGGGAATGGCATTTTGTTTGGACCCTGAAGGGTGAAATCAGACCACCAGGAGCATCTAACATCAGAAGAGCACCCTTGGGTAAAGGTGCCGGCCTGTGTTCTTTACAGGCAGGGTCTCATTTAATATTGGCACTAATTGACGCTTAGGTGGGGGTCTCAGGCTTTCTTTTTCATGAGCAACAATGGATCTTGGAGAATCTTCAGCTGAGCATTCTTCTCATATGGATGGTCAGACTTGCCCAGAGAGATGCAAGTCAGGTGTCCAAGGTTATACAGTGACCTTGTGGCAGAACTGTGCCTATGGGAGGGGCAAGATCTGCTGGGGGAGCTTGCTGCAGCCACTGACCCAGACTATGACCCACTTTGGAGACAGCCTGGAGACCCCTAAGCTTCTGGAGTGTGGGGAAATTCTGAGCAGTTGGGTCTGGGCTCCCAACCCTGCTCCCACACACACTTTCTGTGTTACTGCTAGTCTTAGTTTATTTTCCTCCCTCCCAGGGGAAGTGTGAGGATGGCTCCCTGAAGTGCGGTGGTGTAGACCTGTAATCCCAGTGATTCAGGAGGCTGAAGCAGGAGGATCACAAGATCAAAGCCAGCCTCAGCAACTTATTGAGGTCCTAAGCAACTCAAAAAGACCCAGTGTCAGAATAAAAAAAATAAAAGGGCTAGGGATGTGGCTCAGTGGTTAAGTACCCCTGGGCTCAACCCATAGTTCAAAAGATAGAAAGAAATCTTAAGGGAGAGAGAGCTGTAGGTTGAGTAGGCATACAGAGGAGAGTTAGTTATTTCTTCTGGTGGGATCCCACTGCAGACTCTCCCTTCCATCTCATCTATATCTATGCTCAAAATGCAGCACTGGAGATAATGGGCAGGAAACAACAACAAACTTTTAATCTGTCACCTGCTGGGTGACACCTAGCCCTCTTGGTGATGTCAGATTGTGCATCCCTCCTCATGTCAATACTCTCACCTCACCAGAAGACTGCTGCCCATCTCAGGAGCCTCCTGAGCCAGGCACAGTGAAGGTGGCTGTGTGGGAGGGCAGGGGTATGCCCCAGAATGGGTTACCCATGTGTCTGTGTGTGCACGAGTCCATGTGCTTGTGGGTATGTGTACTTGTATGTGAGTGTGTTTGTGCTCGTGTGCTCATGTGTGCTCACACATGCATCTGTACATGTGTGCATGAGTCAATGTGAATGAATGTATGTGAATGGCCTTGTGTGTCTGCAGCTGGGGGAAAGGACTTTTGTCATTGTTTGCCTGGTTCAGAATCTCAGTACAGGGGCTGTGTTACTTTGGGTATCGTTTTTACCCAAAGTTTGGAACTCCTAGGTTCATAGGTTTGCACCCAGAGAGAATGCACATGGGTGAATTTACTTTATATGCATTCATTCAAATAATTTGAGCATCTTCCATGTGTGGAACACTGTGCTAGACTCAGTCCTATAAAACCAAAGTAGCAAGTTCTTTCTTCTAAGAATCAGTTGACCATTTATAAAGCTGTGGTCATGAGGGTGGTTAAAAAGTATTTTCTATGGCCAAATGCATTTGGCAAATGCTGGAATAAACAGTTAAAAAGTTTTTAAAACCTTTAGGGCTTCTCTGAGCCTTTAAAATCCTAATGTAGGACTCAGATATTTTTAGTAGTTTGTGATATCCAAACTTATTAGATTACTCTTTGTGGAATCCTCTTATGTTGGACACAGTTTGGGTTTCATGTCTTTTAGGGTTGACATTATTTATTGGGTCTTCATTTGTTCATTCATTCAGCCCAAGTGTTTACTGAGCACCTATTATATGCCAGGTATGCTCAAGGTGCTGAAGCTCCACAGGTGAGAAGACAGGAAGTGTATTCTAGTAAGATCGAGGGGCCCATCTACAAGTATATGGGTCCATTCATCCTGGAAAGCCAATCCTGGAATAGGCAGGGAATGGTGTGGGAAGCTTTCTGGTTAGGGCCATCCTGGAGGTGACACTTGAGCTCAGATGATGGGGGGTTCATAAGGGGATTTGGGGACCCAAAAGTCTTTGCAGTGGATGATTCAGAGGGGCTGGGAGGTTTTGGGAAAGTCTGGAGAGAGGGCTCTCTGAATCTTGCCCTCACATTCTGGGAGCACCTGCTATCAACTCAGTACCCTTTTGGTTTCCCTGGTGCAGTCCTGAAACCAGAGAGAGGCTTCCCCTGGTGTTGAGTCAGTTAAATGGGATTGTTGCAGGCACGGGTGTTTCAGGGTTCCAATCTTGTCCTAGGAACCTCAGTGGCTTGGCCCCTTTCTCTGCCCCAGACCTATCTCAATGTAATTCTCACCATGAAAGGAGGAGGATGACTCCTCCCTGGGCCTGCCTGCTGTGCACACCACCCGGCCAAGCACCTTGCTTGTGTGCCCATGCCATATCCCCAGCGCCTGGCACAGGACTCACATTCACCCACCCCCCATCTGACAGATGGGGAAATGAGGCCAGGAGGCTCCGCAGCCCATTCCTGCAGAGGCCTTGCCCAGAATCCAACTGTTTTCCAAGCCAGGCTGTGACCCGAGGCTGGTGGTGTGTAGCGAGTGTGACCCAAGGCTGGTGGTGTGTAGGTAGGTGTTGGGGGCAACAGAGATTTCCAGGACTGGAGAGCTGAGGCCCCTTAAAGCCTCCTGGAGCCTGTCTGCAGAGTGGCCCTGTAGGGTTTGGGTCCTGAGAGAGGAGCAGGAACAGGGAGCAGGTGGGAGGTGGGGTGGGAAGAGGGGGGTGGGGAAGCTTGGGGAGGGGCAAGGGTGGGAGAGGGCACAGAGCAGGGGTGGGGAGGGGTAGGCAGTTGGGTAGTAGTGTGGGGGGAGGGTGGTGGAGATGGGACAGAGGCGGATAAGGCAGGGGAGGGGCCCTGGGGCCTCTTCCCGCCCCTCTACAACCTACTCCACGAGCCTTGCCCATGCTTGGGAAAGTGGCCCCTCTTGGGCCCTTGTCTGCCAGGCTTTCTGTGGGGCAGCCTGGGACCTCTTTGAGGCCCCTGCCCTGGGAATGGATCAGGCCAGCCCTCCCCCCCTTCCTGTGCGAGGGCTCCAAGGCTGAGGCGCAATAACTCAGGGCCAGGTTTGGGCACAAAGCTGCCGCAGCAGGGCTCTCGCTCGCTTGCTCGCTCGCGCTGCCCTGGTGGGGATGGCTTGTTCCACTCCACGGGCTGCCTGCTCCTCAGAGTCTAGCGCCCCCAGGACTGCGAAGTCCAAGGCACTGCGCTGAGGGTGCAGCCTGGACCCGTCGGAATGTATGGCAATAAAAATACATGCACTTTCCGGCTCCTAGGGACTGTTCTGCGCACTCACTTCATTCATTCCTTAACATGCGCTTCACAGTATCTATGAGTAAGGGCATGATTATCCCCGTTTTACAGATGAGGAAACTGAGGCACAGCTAAGACCAGAGAGGATCTGAATATAGGCCTCTCTGACTCCAGAACCCTGTCATCCCTTTAGGGTTTCCAGGCATGCATGGATGGTTTGGGCATCTGGGCATGGGGGCCATTCTGAGTGCATTTACACATGTCCAAGATATTAAAGATAGGGTAGCAGGCAGATCGTAGTCATCATTCTGGGTTTGCCATTTCAAATTCATGCACAGGCTCCTTCCTCTGAGGGATATGAGTCCGGGCCAGGCCTTTTGCTGTTGTGGGGTCTCTCTAACTTGGCGTAGGAGACAGTCGGTGGTGTGGGGTATGTGGCAGTGAGACCCCAGTAAAGAGTAAACAGTTCCACCAAGAGGCAATTTCTTGCTGAGAGACTGATCTGCTTATCTGACTTAGACAGGGTCCTTGGAGAGGACATCTCAGAGGACATTGGTGCAGAATGAAGAGAGGTGACTGCTGAGGAAGGTGTGTAGTCCCTTCTGGCTCTGAGTGCCTTCCCCAGGGTTGCAAATGAGGAAGGGGAAGAGGAGGCTGTGGCCCCTGCCTGTAAGGACCTGAAAGGATGAAATCTGGGGAATCTTGGGCACGTATGTCTGGAAGGGCAGGGACGAGTGCTGACTGGCTCTCCTGAGATGATTGGAGCCCAGGTGAAGAAGAGCCAGGGCAGGACAGTGGTAGAGACTGCCTGGCATGGGTGGCATTGTGGGGTGGCCCTCGGTGCATGCACATAGGGTCTGTCTGAAGAGTCCCCAGGGCAGGCCACCTGGACTTCGAGCTTTGACCCTCAAGGTTCTCAGAGGTTCTCCTTGGTACCTCTGAGTACCAGGGAGTAGGTTGTAGGATTCTTTCTTGTTTGTCTAATGAGGAAAGGAGGGCCACAGAGGCCAGCAGCCTTGCCTGCTCCACCTGCAGCAGGGCTTGTGACCATCTGTCAGTTGGGATGTTCATTTCCTGGGTCTCCAGATCCCATAAAGGGGAGTTTACCAAGGCCTGCCTCCCCCTCACCCCGATGTTAGGGTTGGAGGTGGAAAGGTGATGCTGGTGGGTGCCCCGTTACTACCACCTGAGTCCCTGAGCCTGTTCTAGACTGAGCTAACCCCGTCCAACCAGGATCTAGCTAGTTCAGTAAGAAAACAGCTGCCCCCATGTGCCCATTGTATCGCCAAGTCCACTTTAATTGGGTCTCCAAATGGGCTTTATTCTGAATTTCCTGTCTGGCTCCAAATACCCATTGCTCAGGCTCTTCTAGGGGAATGGAGAGGGCTGTGAATTCCCAGGACTGAGTTTGTTTTCCCACTTGGACTTGCTGGGTGAGTCTGAGCCTGTCCCAGAACTTCTCTGTGCCTCTTGTCTTGCTTTATTTTTCTTAGGAGAGTCCCAAATCTGCTTCCGGGGAGGGAGGTTTTACTTGAGATGAAGGGGACAGGATATTTATCTAGTGCTTACTAAAGTGTATTCTGGGCCAGCTGCATGTTGAGTGCTTCATGAGCCATTTCTCATGAGCCTTATCAACAGCTCTGTGAAGTTGGTACAATTATGCTCACCTGTCAGCAGTTGAGGTGGCTTTGAGGGACAGCCAGGGATCCAAGGTCATATAGGTGGCCTGATGCCACCCAGCATGCCTGCCTGAGTCATTCCCAGGACAGCTTCTACATACCTGGTGAACCAATGACATCGTGGTCCCCCTCCCCCAGGAGCTTGTCTCGGGGAAAGATGGGCAAACAGTTATGAACTCTGAGGCTGGAGACACTGTTGCCGCAGTCCGGCTGCAGCAAAATAACTGGGGGGTGACGAGCAATTTGTGTAAAAGGAGTGGGAGCCCTTTATTGTAGGACAGGAGGGGTATATATACATTCCACACAGCTTATCTTAATTAACATAAACTAGATACAGCAGTCAACCAATAAGGAATCTCCACACTTAATGGCTTGCTGGCGTTACTTCATAAACCACTCCCTATGGCAAAATGCCAGGCGCCATCCTGACTTGTTTACAGACTCTAACACACTGTGTTCCCCCTGAGGACCCAGCTTTGGCCAGCCCCACCCTACCGCCCACTCTGGGCCTGGCAAGCTGCTGGGGTTCAAGTGGGGAAGAAGCAGCTTGGACTGGTCAGGGGTGGGAGGACGAGGCCAGGTCCTGGAACATTTGAGTGGGTACTGGGCTGGGCTTTACCTGCTTCTTGGTTTCTTGGCTACTACAACATAGCAGTGTCCATCGCTGGGCCCAGCTGGGCCAGCAACTCTGTCCTGCCATGTGGCAGGTGCTTACCTCTTTTAGGGACTTGGTGTGGAGAGTCCTCTCTTTTATTCTGTCCCTTCCTATCCCATCGCCCAGGCCTCAGGAGCTCCACTGGCTCAACATGGAAACTTGGATGTGCTTGTTGGGAGTGTGTGGCCTTGCTGAGGGACTCAAATCGGGGCCCTGCCCTCTGGACCTCTTTCTGCCTCCACCCAAACTGCCTTCTGGCCCTGGGCCTGGCCTGTAAGTCTGCATCATCTTCACTGTGATATCTCTGCAGAATGGGTGGATGTGTGCCCCCTCCCGAGCCTGCTTTCTCAGGCTGCCCTTCGTGGGGCACCCATGCTGGCTGAGGGGCTCTGAGCTCCAGCCCTTCTCCCTCCTGAAGTCTAGCTAATCAGCCACTGAATCAACCCTCTGCATTCTCTTCCCTCCGCCCGCTCCTTTGCTGGCTTCCTGGAACCCAGAGACCCTAGAGGTTTCTGGACGATATTGAGTTTTCTGGGTGTTGTTTCTTTTGGGGGGGACCATGCTGGGTGGAGGAGCTGGGAGCTGGGAGACAGGCCGATGACTGGGTCAGGGCCAGCCAGGGGTGGAGGCTGACCACCAGCCCGTGTCTCCCTGTATCAAACTGTGATCCCCAGTCCCTTCCTCTTGGAGTCTGGGGCCTGGCTTCCCTGCCAGCTGGGGAGCAGCCCTCTTTGGCATTTCCTGTCTGCCTCCCTTTCATTTTGCACCCAGGATCCCCAGGGTTTACTCTGGGGGGGGGTGACAAGAGCCTACTCTCACCTTTCTCCCTGGTGACAGGACCTGACTTGGCCTGGCATGGCTGTTGTCCCACTGAGCCTGGGATTTGGCTGGACCTCGTCTCCCTACATTTCTCCACACCCACTTTCTGGCTGGGCAGTGGGGTCCCAGCCGGGTCCCCCTCCAGGTCTGAGCCAGAGAGCCACAGTCTGAGATGTTCCTCAGAGTCCCAGGGCTGGGGCCAGTCATGTTTGTGGGCTCTGGAAGTGGCTGAAGGGTTGAGGATGAGGAGAGGCAAGCACTGGGCTTCTGGGGCAGGAGCCAGGACAGAGGCCTCTCTGGACTTAATTCTGAGGCGGTTTTGAGTACCTCCAAAGCCACAGCACCTCGCTGCTCTCCCTGCCCCCCAGGCCCACCCCACACATGGGTTTGCCTTTCCAGGCATCCTCTTGGTCCCCTCTCGCTGGGTGCCTTCTTGAGCCCCTTGGGCCCCTCCTCCAGCCCTCCTGGGCCTCCTCCTTCCTCCTTGACCCACTTTAGTCCCCTGTTACTGGGGGAGGGGAGGGCACAACTGGTGGCTCTGATCCTGGCTGCCTCCCCCAGCATCCCTTGGGGCGGGCTCTGGATGGAGCCAGCAGGCTGAGCCAGCCTGGCCCCAGGGACTGGCACACTGAGTGCTCCTAGTGGCAGCCTCCCTGCCCCCTCCACGGACAGACAGTTCTGGACAGCTGCCCCTGCCCAGGCCCTGGGGAGGCCCTGCCAGGACTTGGCTCTGGTTCCCCCCAGCCCCAGGGAGCAGTGGCTTCAGAGGTTCCTCCTACCTTCTTGCCAAGCACCATTCCCAGAGGGGAGGGGGGCAGGGCCAGGTCCTGGCCTCCACCCATCCTTCCCCTAAGTCTCTGCTGGACAGCCTGAAGCTCCAGTCAAGTCCTGTGTCTGCTGTTAATCTGTGTGACTTGGGGAGCTCCACCAGCCCTCTCTGGGCCTCATCTGTGCATTTAGGGAATGGAGCAGATCACTGATGTTTACCAAGCCTCACTGTGTTCCAGGGACTCAGCTAACTGCTGTACATTGACGACCTCATGGTCCCATGGGAATGCCATGAGCACACTTTCCTATTCGGAACATGAGGCAACTGAGGCACAGGAAGGAGAAGGAACATACTTTTGAGGTCACTCATACATGGGGTCCCAGGCAGTCTTCACTCTGCCATTCTCTAATTGATCCTGGCACTGGGGCTATTAACTCTTCAGGGACTAGGACAGGGTCCTTTGAGGACTTTAGATGGGGGCTTCTCCTTGGGGGGGCATTCATTCTGTCCTGCTCAGGCAGCCTGCCGCCCTGCCACATGACAGACTGTGGGAAGCTAAGACCCCAGACATCCCAGCTGGGGACACCCCCTCCCACATTCTGAGTCCTAGTCCTGGGGTTCAACGACCTGACTCCAGCCTGACTGTGCCTTCAAATGAACATCACCCCCAGCACAGGGGGGGTCCAGCTGCAGTTCCAGGAGCAGACAGGATTGCCTGTTAGGACCCCAGCAACTCTCCCTCCCATTTCCTAGCCAATGAGAAATGCAAAAAATAGGGTGGGTAGGCCGGGCCCTAAGGGGCTGTTTGAATTTTGGAATCTGCACTTCCCTCATCTCCACATTTGCATTGACATGTGTCCTGTCTCTGGGAAACTTTTCATGTCACCTCATTGTCTTGCTGAATAAAAGAGGGGGTGGGAGGTGGGAGGAGGCTCTGGGAGCGAAGTCAGGAAATTTTTTCTTATTTGCCTAGTTTCCTCACTCAAATGTGTCTTGTGATTAAATATTGCTTCATTCTATCCTGTGTGCTTAGGTCAGAGGCCAGGTTTTTTTTCTGAATAGGGAATTGATAGTATCTGGTCTTTCCATCTTGAGACTTCTCACTCCATTCCCTCTCTTTCTCTTTTTTATCTCCCACTACTGGAAAAGCCATGGTCTTCCCTTCTGGAACATATCTCCTCTAGAGAGAGCACATGGGTGGTGCCAAGTGTCAGTCAAAAGCAGTGACCTTTACAGTGCTCACTCAGTGGAAAAGACTGCAATGACTTGGTCATGCTGCCCTCCTTGGCCCAGGGTAAAGCACCAAGCAGAGTGGGCAGTGGATATATAACAACAAGCCCTGTGTTCTTGGTCCTGGTCCTTCTGGCCTTGCCTGAGCCTGCACTCCATCACAGTGATCTCTCATTGGCCCTTTACATGCCTGCCCTCAGGGTGATTAAAATACTGTCTATCCTGAGCCTCCTAGACATGGCCTCCTCTCCTTTTCTACCTTTCCCAGGTTCATCTTGCAGTCACTCTTATTCAGGAACCTCCATGGCTCCTGTTACAGCTGGGTTAGGGAAGGTCAGCGTGAGTCCACTCTTCTAAAAGCAGAAAGAGAAGATATCAGGATGTTACTGTCTATGGAGGAAGAAAATTTTAAATTGTCTTCTAAAACACAGATAAAATTTACAGAGCTTACTGTATGCCAGACATGGGGCTTGATGCTTTGTCCACCCGTATCTCTCAGTCTTCCTGAAAATTCCATGAGGTGGGTCCTATTCTTCCCATTTATTAATAAGGAATCAACATAAAGAAGTTAACCTTGCTAAGCACATGTGGTCTGGGTATGTACCATGGCCTTATCATTTTTCTTGCCCCTTTGTCTCTCTATGAGTTTACTGGCACCAAAACAAGCATGTTAAATGCAGAGTAGGTTTCCTGCTAAATTCCCCCAGAAGCCAATCAGGCCAGGCATTGCAAACTAATGTCTCTCCGGCCCAAAATGCAGCCCCATGGCTCCCAGGCATACCTTGGTTTTACAAGGCTTCCAGTTATGTGGAGTCTTCCACTCATCCCCACAGCCTGTTCTTTGATCCCCAATACCACCATAGGATCCAGAACTGCATAAGTCCCACTTTGCAGATGTGGAATGAGCAGGGGGGTTGCTGGAGCAACTAGCCAAGGCTGTGGGGTGTGTATGTGGCTGGACTGGAAAACAGACCCATGTTCTCACAGTTTCTGAAAGCCTGCAAGAGTCACAGGGTACAAAACACTGGAAAGTCACATTATTTTTTAAGCAAAAGTAGCCATTGGAGATCTAAATCCTGAGCATATAATGGAACAGTGAGAACTCCATCTTTTGTTTTACTGCCCACATCTTTCACAGAAGGTGATTTGAGGACAGAGTCCCACTTTTAATGAACACAGAATGATGGAAGTTGGAATTGCAATGCCTATGTATATATAATTAGAGGAACCACCCTCATTCTTGTATTTTAGTCAATATTTAGATTCAATATATCTCAGAGAGTTTGAGAGCCTTACAGTGACTATAAGAATCAACTGGGACAATGTAACAGAATTAGTTCATTGGGACTTACATGCAAGACAAATTTATAAATGTGTCAACACTATCATACCACTTGATTTTGATTATATTATCATTTCAATCCCTGGGTACCTTGAAAACACTTTGGTTTTAACCAGATGTAATTCAACTATGGTCAATATTGGTGGTTATGGAACAATGCAAAAAACCACAATGAGAAGTGAGTTTTGGACATATGTGAAGTCCGGCCTTTGGCCAATGGAAAGGATGATTTACAGTGCCAAGCTTAGGCACCCCTTCCCCAGGATGTACAATGTGAATCAAGTGGGTGAATGGTGAGAATGGCCTTAGGCCTGAGCCTAAGCAACTCCATTTTAAAAACTCCAGTTTGAAACCTGCAGTCTCACCAGGCACACCCACAGATCCCTCAAGTATGACCTCAGACAATTACTTCCCCTTACTCTGATAAACAGAGTTGAAGACTCTGGCAGGCTGTCCTCTCCTGATAAGAAGATAAAGTGAGAAAATAAGGGTGGAGACCATCAGACCAGATGTTTCTGACCCCAGGGTAAATGATGTCCTGGAGAAATCTGGTGGTACCTGATAAGGATTGCAAGGGGGCTCATAAAGCCCCAAAATTTAGTGTAAAAATAGAGCTAATGAACAGGGATTCAGCCAACTGAAACAAGGATGCACTCAGGCTGGAAAGCCTGGTGAGGAACTGGACTGACATTTCATTACTTATCATCATTCTCCTGATGAGATCCTCATCACTCTCAAACTCTATAACCTCATCTGGACAGTGAGAGCCTCAACTTCTTCCTATGACCCTCTCCTCAACAGGTCATCCACTCCATGCCAGGAAAAACCTGCCTTGGTTCTGGACCCGATTACTGTGAATCTTCTTCACATGGTATCTCAGAATCAAATAAATTAAGGTGGACTTGTCATCAAGGAGTCAGTATTCTAAAAGGAAAAGCAAAATCATTAAAAATATTTCCTGACTAGGTACCTGACAAATACTCTTTCATAGCCACACATTTATATAAGCCATAAAAATTAAGAAGATTCCTGACCCAAACTTTTGAGAATACATTCTGCATTTGGCTAGAGTAGGAGTAAAATCGCATTACCAAATTTCTGTACACAGATAAGGCTAAAGGACTACTGATATTATGGCACTAATTCTGCCTTTTGTAATAGATGAGGTTTATACAGCTGTTCAGTATCAAAAAATATTTTCAAAGTCCCACAAGTACTCTGTGTATGTGTGTGTGTGTGTGTGTGTGTGTGTTTATATGAGTGTAGTACTGGTGGTTAAACTGAGGGAATATTATTCATGAGCTATATCTTCAATTTTTTCTTTTTTTTTTAAATGTTGAGACAGGATCTTACAGATATGATTTCTTGTGTGCCCACTATTTTTAAGTACATATCAAGATCAAATATGCCTGACCCAAAGGCAAATCTTATCTCCTTTAGGAGCCATGATTCATCATTATTTTTAAATTCTCTTAAAAGTTAAGTAGTGACATTTTTTCAAAAAGGGGGGTTACACACATATTGTGGCTCATGTCAGCAATCTTAATAATTTGGGAGACTTAATCAGGAGAATCACAATTTCTAATTCAGCCTAAATAATGTGAGAGGGCCCTAAGCAACTAAGCAACACTTTGTCTGAAAACTGAAAAAAAACATAAAATTAAAAAGAGCTGGTGATACAGAGGTTTATGAGAACTATCCTGGGTTAAGTACTCATTCCTCTCCCCTTAAGAATAAATGAATAAAAAAAAAAAACAATTTTTACATCTGGTGAACTTTTTATTAAATCGGGATAATATGCTTGAGAAAAACTTCTGAAATTTATAGCAAGGATTTAAAATAAACTTGGGAAATGGCTGAGAACTGAATTGAAAAAATCAAGGACAAGCAACATTTTTAAAATTTCTTTCCTGACTAGGTACCTGACAAGTACTCTTTCATAGCCATACATTTATATAAGCCATGAAAAATAAGAAGAGCCCTGAAGCAAAGTCTTGAGAATACATTCTGCATTTGGCTAGAGTAGGAGTAAAATTGCATTACCAAATTTTTGTACACAGATAAGGCTAAAGTACTACTGATATTATGGCACTAATTCTGCCTTTTGTAATAGATGAGGTTTATACAGCTGTTCAGTATCAAAAAATATTTTCAAATATATCAAACAGATATAATTCATTACAGTCACAATAAAAATGCAGCATGGTATGGAAACTGCAACAAAACCACTGTATTTGTATCACAAAAGTTTTATAAATGGAGAATATGAAACAAAACACTATGTAAAAAAGTGAGGGAGAGACAACATTAAGGCAATATATGTAATCTAAAATAAACAATACACTAAATATCCATTCTATAAATATTATCTGGGAGCATGTGTACAAAACAACACAATACTCTTTGCATAAAGCAGAGGATTTGTGATAGTCTCAAATTAAAAATAGTTTCACATCTGTGGCTGCTGTGTAGGGGCTCATATCAAAAAAGCAATATTTGGGGCTCAAGCAGTTGAAAGAAGATGTGAGGAACTTTTTTTTTACCCTATGTTTTATTTTTATAATTTTTTTAGTCATACATGACAGCAGAATGTATTTTGACATATAATACATACATGGAATGTACATACATCAATCGTATGTACTGCTGCCCTTCCTATCCTCCCTACTCCTGCCCTCCTCTCCCATCCTTTCTCTTTATTCAATCTAATGTGACAAACTGCCACAGTCTGTCTGGACACAAATAAGCAAGCCGCCACAAAAGCCTTGTAGGTTCAAACAGCAAGTCTTTATTCCCTAACTCTCACTGGCACTCTACACACACTTCTCGGAAACACACTCCCTCCACCGGGCTCACCTTGCCAATTCTCCCTGAACACCCCTGAGAACTCAATGGGAACTCCAAAGTAGTGGGCGCACAAGGCAGCAGGATCTGCCCTAATCCTGGAGGCGCCCTATTCCAGAGCAGGGTCACTTTTCAACCATTCCCTCTAGCAAAATGCCAGGCATCATTCCAACTAAACTGTGGCTCACACCAACACACTTTTTTTTTTTCTCATCACAACATCATATATGTATTCTGTACAACAATGAGGTCCTCCTTTCATCTTCTATGCAACTCCCCTTCTCCCTCTTTTTCCCTCCCACCTCTCTTCCCTATTTAGTGGTAGTCTTCTTCTCATGCTCTTCCTCCCTATCCCATTTTGAGTCACCCCCCTTATATCAGAGAAGACATTCGGCATTTGTTTTTTTTTTAGGATTGGCTAATTTCCCTTAGCATAATCTGCTCTAATGCCATACATTTGCCTGCAAATTCCATGATCTTGTTATGTTTTAGTGCTGAGTAATATTCCGTTGTGTATAAACGCCACATTATTTTAATCCATTCATCTATTGAAAGGCATCTAGGTTGGTTACACATTCTAGCTATTGTGAATTGTGCTGCTATAAACAATGATGTGGCTGTGTCCCTATAGTATGCTCTTTTTAGGTCTTTTGTGTATAGTCCAAGAAGGGGAATAGCTGGGTCAAATGGTGGTTCCATTTCCAGCCTTCCAAGGAATCTCCATACTGCTTTCCAAATTGGCTGCACCAATTTGCAGTCCCACCAACAATGTATGAGTGTACTTCCCCCCCCCCCCATCCTCGCCAGCAGTTATTGTTGTTTGACTTCATAATGGCTGCCATTCTTATTGGAGTGAGATGGTATCTTACAGTAGTTTTAATTTGTTTTTTTTTTTAATTTTTATTGTTGGTTGTTCAAAATGAGTAGTTTTAATTTGCATTTCTCTGATTGCTAGAGATGGTGAGCATTTTTTTATGTATTTGTTGATTGAATGTATATCCTTTTCTGAGAAGTTTCTGTTCAAGTCCTTGGCCCATTTGTTGATTGAGTTATTTGCTTTTTTGTTGTTTAACTTGTTGGGTTCTTTGTATACGCTAGAGATTAGAGCTTTATCTGATGTTTGAGGGGTAAAAATTTGTTCCCAGGGTGTAGGCTCCCTATTCACCAGATGTTAGGAACTTTTGAGATGGTAGGCTTGCTACTTCTGAAGGCAGCAATAGCCCATAACCAACCTCTAGCTTCTATCCCTCAGCCCCCAAAGTTATTAAATAGAAATATTTTTTAATGCAGGTCAGACAAAGAAGTCACATCAACAACATTTGACTAATGTAAGAGCATGCTCACAAACAAATGTTTTTGACCTTGAGTACATACATTGAATCTGAGTGTTTATGACCTTGGCTACTTGATAAAAATATAGCCCTCTATAAGCTGTACTAACACACTTGGTCTTTTTGAACTTTTTTTGGCCTTAAATGCCTCATCGAATTGAGCATTTTACAACTTCTACTGTACAGAGCAATGCTAACCTCACCATTTCTAGGGTGCAACATAGAATGCTGTTTATCTCTAATTCTTACAGACAAAAAATAATAATTTTGCTCTCTTAACACCTGGGTAAATTATTTTTTAAGTCCATCAGTTCTGCTTAACAGGTAAAATAGGTTAAACTTGGATACCTGGGCTGGCCATGCCAGTTGTTCACTGGAGCCATTGGCTGCTGAGTTTCATTTTATGCATCATCCAATGACTGGACTTGAAGGCCTTTATCCTTCTTCTTCTCTACAGACTCAACATCACAATGGGGAATGTTGATAGGTATTTTCAAAATACAGAGATCTTACTCTACTGGATGTATTTTGGATTCCTAGACCTCTTGATTATCTTGCAATTCCTCATTCTGGAAGTCTCTCATATACTTGCATCAGTTTTTGCTGTCAGATCTATAGAAACCATTCATCCCATGGCCAGAGCAGCTGCACATGACTCCTTTGAATACTTCTACAAATCATATATGCCACTGCTGCCACTTTTTTCTTTGGCCAGGGGCAGGGGCCTAGGCTTCAACACTTCATTGACACTTCAACTTGCAGGGTTCATGTTTGCCCACAGTGCAGTCAGAATCCTTATTTCTGCTTACAAGGAACTAATCCCATTATATCACAACTCTTCATAGGAGTCCACTGTAATAGGACTGAGGCAACTAAGTATTGTATGCTTCTTGTGGTCCATAGGTGCCACCACTCCCCTAACAACTTCCATTAATCTATCAGGACTGAGATATCTCTCACCTGCAAATATCCTAAAGACTTTGCCAGTTGCTATGTGGATGTTGAGACCCAGGATGTAAAATTCGGGTCTCTAGCAATTGAGAGATGTGAGGCAGAGTTGGCAGTGTAGTCATGTTTATGCAAAAAAGCACAATAGATCCCAGACAGTCCAGAGCCTTCAGCCCTTAGATTCCTGCATCATTCCATAGGTCTTTTTATATACAGGACAGAAAACAAAGGTGAATGGTCAATATTTTACATAATGAACACATGCTCAAAGACAATGTTTATGACAATGAATGAATACACTAAATAAGGTTATTTATTACTTCAATAAATAATAATGGTAATAATAATAATAATAATAATAATAACAACAACAACAACAACAACAACAAAAACAACAACCTGTTGGAAGCATCAACAACACAGTAGCTATAGCCATGTTTGGCCTTTCCAATGATCCACCCTTTTAGGATTCATCATCAAAAAATCGACACACCTGAAGTCTTCTGCAATGATCTATTAGCAAGGAAGTAAGAGCTCTGCATCCACAGGCCACAAAAAATACACTGTATTGTGATATGACTAGAACACAATACCCCTGCCTAGGATTACTAAAAGCAATCTCCAGATGGTATCCTGACAAGCTCATCATTCTTTCAACTTATCATTGATCAACTGCTGTGTGGCTGAAACTAAAGATGTAATATGTTTTGAAGTAATACTGATATTGTTTTGTTGATCCAGAATATACATACAACTGAATATGGCAGAAATCCATTCCTGTGCTGCTGTTAACAAACCAAGTGCCATGTGATTTTGCAACACAACTTTTTGTATTTGATATTTTTCTTTATTAACTAGAGATAGAGCCTACTTTGTATGATTTAAGATATGACTGTGTACTCTATCTTATTCACCAAGGATACGTAAAAAAAAAAACAAAGAAAATACCTCATCCTTGTGAGTTTAAAATTTTATTTATCATATAGTCTTCTCTTTAGCTATAACCACACCTTAATTTTCCATAGGCTGTATGGTTTGAACCTTGTATCCTAATAATGCCAGCAGAAAAACTAGAAATTCAAATATATTGAGTAACCTTTTCAAATTAAATAAAAGTTTAGGCAGTAAAAAAAAAATGTCTGGATAGAATCAGACTGTTGACTATAATAGATAATGTTACCTTCAATATACATTGAAATATTGGTTTCAATATTTAAACCTTAGGAAATAAGCCAGAATTAACAAAGGGGTTATTATAACAGCTGTTTCTCTGCTTAGCATTTCAATTTTGCCTGTTCATAAACCAGGAAACAAGAGCCAATATTGTAATGCATGTCTGTAATTTCAGTGACTCAAGAGGATGAGAAAGAAGGATTTTAAGTTCAAGGCTAGACTCATCAACTCAGTGGGGCCTTAAGCATCTTAGTGAGAACTTGGCTTGTCTTTAAAAACAAATGGGCTAGAGATGTGATTTGTGATAAAGTGTTTTGAGTCCAGTCCTTGGTACAAAAAGAAATATTCTGCTTTTTTGTGCCACTATCTAACTTCTAAGACAATAATGAAAGATTGATAATTCATGTAGTCTAGAGGATGTGAGTTGTGGCTTTGGGGTCCCATAGAATTGATCCTGAATTCCAGTAAAGTTGCTTAATATTCATGAGACATTTCAAATATTCTTTCACAGTGAACAGCTATGTAAACCTCATTCATTACAAAAAGCAGAATGATACCGAGTGTCAACATATTAGCAATTCTTTAGCCCTATCTGTACACATAAAGTTGACAATGTGTTTTTACTCCTCTTGTAGCCAAAGTGCAGAGTATATTTCCCAAACTTTGTATCTGAGCTCTTATTTTTTGTGTGTGACTTATGTAAATCTGTGACTATGAAAGTGTATTAGTCAGGAAACATTTTGATACTTTGTTTTTGGTTTCATAACACTGTTACCTCCATGAGAATGAGCCCACCTTAATTTATTTGATTCTGAGAAAAAGGGTGCTTTTTTTGGCAACCATATCTCCCTCTGAAGTTCAGTAACCTTACCAACTATCACCTAATGCAGTAAAAAGATCCCATATGAACCCAGCCTTAATTGATGATAAGCCCACACTTGAGACAATAATTTTTATATAGTTTCTTCTAATTCAGTGATAGATATCTAATTCACTAAATAGGATGAATGCCAGGATTCAATCACATGTGGAACAGAAGTTATGTGAAAAACACATTGTGCCTTATAGGTACTGGTTAAACTTTTATTAATTCAAATTTAAACATTAATCTCTTGACAGGATTTATTGAATTATATGGAAATATGTGTAGACTTCTATGCCTTTAATGTTTGATGATATTCTCAGAGTACCCCATACTAAAGAAGAAAATTGAAATCTAAACCCTGCATTAGGCTAAAGACAAAAATGCAAAATAATTTTTTTTAAATGTTTAGACTCTAGTTTCTGGGTTACTGATGATCTGATGACCTAGAGTCTTCTCTCCAGTGATACCAATCTCTTTTGGTTAAAGTATGATATCTAAAATGAAAATAGATCTGTGCCCAGAATCCTGTGAGAAACAGTGTCCACTTTTGTACACTTCTGAGATGTAGATGGCTGCTCTCTCAAAGTGCAGAGTCTCTCCTGTTCTTTGGCCCTAAGAGAATGTTGTTTGGTATGCTTATTCCATAACCTATGACACAGAACTGAGTTGTCCATTTTTTTTCACCTTGCTGAGGTCAGGGTATTTATAGATATCAAACATGGAATATAGCTGTGGTGAACATAGATATCCCTGAGAGGTCAAGAGTGAATTTTAGGATCAAGCTTGAAAAATACATTTATTTATTAGTCAATTTATATTTTAAAAAATAATAATATTTTGGATATAGTGGTTTAAGTTATTAAATTGATTTAAGCTGTCCTTCTTAATTTTTATTATGAATACAAGAAATTTTTAAATAATACTAGTACATTATATTGTTTTTCCCTCTGGGAAAATATTAATGCCTTAGGACATTGCTTAGAAGTTTAAAATAAAATTTGCTTTCTCATAAGACCAGACAGAACAAAAGTTAAATGAAATTTTAAAGTAATTTTGATAATATATATAATATATATTATATATAATATATAATATATATAATATATAAAGTATATATTTTGGGTGTGTGGGAGATCTTGCCTCTTGGTTATATTTTCCCCATTGGGTTTCTCCCCACTGAAATTAAGTTTTCATCACATGAGAAGAACATCTCATAATCTTTTACCTTTCCCCCTCTCACTAAGGTGTGGCTGTAGAGTTTAAGAGTGGTGAGGATAATGCAAATGATGAGAAGTGATGAGATGTCATTCCAAGTCCTCATCAGCCTCCCCAGCTCAAGTGCATTTTTTATTGAGCTGGCTGTACATCTGTTTATTTGCTCTACTATTTATACTAAATTTTGCATCTTTTTTACCCTTTTTAAAATCCTTGTTAGTTACCACCAGATTTTTCCATGGCATCATTTACTCTAGGGCCAGAAACATCTGGTCTGGTGGTCTGCACCTTGGTCTTCTCACCCTTCCCTCTTATTAGGTGAGGACAACCTTCCAGAGGCCTCACTCTGTTTATCAAGGTGAGAGGAAGTGATTTGTTTATGTCTGAGGGCAATACTGCAGGGCTTCTTTAGGCATGCCTGGTGAGACTGCATGTTTCAAACTGAAGTTTTTAAAATGGAGTTTTTTAGCCCAGGCCTAAGGCCATCCTCACAATAGTATAGTTAATTTTCCAAAATGAAGGTTGTTGTTGTTGTTGTTGTTGTTGTTTGTTTCTTTAATGTATTTGTCCTCAATTGAATTTTTTTTTGTACCAAGTATTTAACTCAGGGGCACTGTGACACATCCCCAGCCTTTTTTTGTATTTATTTATAGAGAGGGTCTCACTTAGTTGCTTAGTGCCTTGCTTTTGCTGAGGGTAGCTTTGAACTCATGATACCCATGTATAATTCTTCTTAGCCATAGGGGTTATGGCCTGTGCCACCAAGTTTGCTTTCAACTGAGTTTTTAAATATGTAAGACAACTTTATTAAAATTACATTTGGAAGTATTCCAAATATTCAAGCAAACTCCTTTGTCCTGGTGTGGCAGGAAATAAAAATGGAACTGGACTTTAATTTAAATAACAAGTTCAATTGCAAGGGCTTAATTAGAACACAGATAATTAGAAGGTTACAGGCCATAGCACTGTTGTACTTTTTTAAAATAATTTTTTTCTTAGTTGTAGATGAACAAAGTATCTTTATCATTATTATTATTATTATTATTATTATTATTATTATTATTAATGTGGGTCCAGTATCAAACAGATTGCCTCATGCATACTAGCCAAGCACTCTACTACTGAGCAACAACCCTAAACCCTTACCTGGTATTTTGTTTAATATTTATTTATATTTTATTTATTTATATGTGGTGCTGAGAATTAAGCTCAGGGCTCATATATGCTAGGCAAGCACTGTACCACTGAGCCACACCTTCAGCTCTTTCCTGGTACTTTTTAAATACCTGTTTTACATAAATTTTAATTAGTAACTTTAACCATTTTCGAATATCTGTTTGGATTAAATCAACAACCTAGAAATCAGTGAAGCAAAGTCTAGTTTTATATAAAACTCTGATTTTACTACCTCTTTCTTCCCCAGAGTCAGACACCTTATCACAGTGTCTGAATTAAGATTCCCCCTTGAGGAATTTACTGTATGTTGTCCACATTCGAAACTCCAAAATTTACCTATTCCTTATTTTTAGAAAAGTCTTACACAATTTGTCCAGAGGTACCAAAATATCTTGGAGGGAGTATTCAGAAAAATCCATATCTGAGTCTTGCCTTTTAGGGAGCAGTTTGAATTATAAGTATGCAGTCTTTAAGGCAAGTAGATGGATGATCTGCAGCTGGAAGGAACCTTTTCATCAATACCTTGCATCTAAAAGGCACTTCATTTGAATCCTTTTATTAGATACTGTGAATAAACCTACAATGAAAATGGAAGTGAAGTAATTTCTTTCACAAAAGTGTTCCAATTTCTTTAGATATTTATCCAGAATTATAATTACTGGGTTATAGCGCATTTTTTAAACCAAGAATTGCTATTTATTTTTATTTATTTAGGCACTTTACCACTGTGTTACATCCCTATTTTTTTAATAAGACAGGATATCACTGAGTCACTTAAGCCATTGCAAAATTTCTGAGGCTGGTCTTGCATTTAAGTTCCTCCTGTTTCATCCACCCAAGCCACTGAGAGTACAGACATTCACAATAATACCCTGCTTCAAAAAATTATTATTAGTGGATTATATGGCATTTTTATTTTGAGCTCTTAAGAACCATGATAGGGGCTGGGAATGTGGCTCACAGTAGTGCGCTTGCCTGGCATGTGTGGGGCACTGGGTTTTATCCTCAGCACCACATATAAATAAAGATGTTGTGTCTGCCTCTCTCTCTCTCTCTCTCTCTTTAAAAAAAAGAACTATGATTTTTTTTCAAAAATATCTTTATTAACTTTATATTGTAACCAAAATTTTTATCTATACATATACACCTATACTCTGGAGTCCCTACTATCTTTCAGATATTTGTTTAGTTTGGTGTGGTTTGGTGCTAGGAATTGAACTCCTGGGGGTGCTTACCACTGAGTTATGTCCCCAGTCCTTTTTTTTTTAGACAGGTGATATATCACTAATATCTCAATAAGTTGATTATAGCATTGCTATGTTGTTAAGGCTGTCTTTCAAATCACAATCCTCCTGACTTGCCTCTCCAGCCTCTAGTATATTTGCCACCACACCTAGCTCTTTCAGATTATTATAATAACCTTTTCAACAACACTGCCCAGGCTACAGAAAATCTCTTTGACTGATGCATTTTATCCCTGTGGAAAGTTTATATGAAGTAGCCAATGTAGGACTATTCTGTAAAGATTTGTTGGAATAAACAGGGATCATTGTTTTTTAACCTCCTTTCTGAACTACTGTTTGGTATCATAGTTCATAAAAGTGCTGGGAAAAGAATGTAAATTCATTTGTTTGAAATCTACAGAGATTTACATAAGCTCAATCACCTTTTTTTCTAGAGTTTGGAACTTCAGGACATAGTAACGTAAATAAAATATGTTAAAGTTGACATATTCAGTACATACATCATCACACACATCGACACACACACACACACAAAAAAAAAAAACCTTCTAGGAGCAATTGGTAGTTCTGGCATTATTACTAGTGTATCAGGGACATAGTAACATAAACAAAATGTGTTAAATTTGAAACATTCAATACAGACATACATATACCCACAGAAAAACCAAAAACGTTTTCTAGGAGGAATTGGTAGTTCTGGCCTTATTACTAGTGTATCAGGGTTGGGGCAGGATTCAGAAAGTGCTAAAATCTCACTCAAGCTAAGAGTAGTTTACTGGATTCCTCCCTATTTCACCTATAATACAAGCTAGAGTGAACTTCATCTGTCAGCAACAGCAATTGGGAAAATATGCTGGCAGAATTTTTTTGAGATTAATTGACAGCTTTGATATTTGGGTATTTTTGTGTCTTGGTCACAGCTGATGAAACACTTGTGAAGGCTTTTATGGCTCCTAGATATCACCACTTTTTTGTATCATTTCTTTCATATTTCCTTCTTTCTTATTTATTTATTTATTTATTTATTTATTCATTTTCTTTTTTGTGGTGCTAGTCATTGAACCCAGGGCCTTGTGCATACAAGGCAAGCACTCTAAAACCTGAGCTACATCCTCAGCCCCTCTCTCACATTTCTGTTCACTAGAGGTGATGATGGTAATTGGGGATTTTGTCCCAAATGTGGTACAATTCTTAAGACCAGACTAATATCCAGTGTATCTAAAATCTCTCTACTCATTCATGATTTTGCCAAAGAGACACTCACAGTAGTTTTTTCCTTAAATGTATCTATCTATAGAGGGAGAGTGTCTCATTTAATATTCTGCTTTATTTTCAACATCATTCCCTCTCAATATTTGCTTTTTATAGTGTTGCTAAGGTTGGAACTGACTATCTTGCACTTTCTGCACACACATTCCAACAGTGAACTTTGCCACTATGTCCTAATTCTAACTTTAGCTTGGATACATTCATTCATTCACGTTTAATGTTATTTTTCATATGGTCGGTTTTACATACGCCTTTCTATTGCTCTTAGCAATACTATTGATCTACATATGGTTTCAGATTTGATTCATATTATGATTTATTGTTCTGTATTATTGCAATATAGTTTCATAATATACATTAAATGTGTCTCATAACAATAACTATATTATTGGTTTTTTTTATTAAAGGTTTTGGGGTATTTTACATATATTTTATTTCTAAGATAAATTTATTTTGTTGGTCCCTTCTTTTCTTTCCTTTTATTTGGTACTTGGAATTAAACTCAGGGGAATTGAGCCACATCCCCAAACCTATTTTGTATGACATTTAGAGACGGTGTCTCACTGAGTTGCTTAGGGCCTCACTTTTGCTGATGCTGGCTTTGAGCTCACAATACACCTCTCTCAGCCTCCCAAGGTACTGGGATTACAATTGTGCACCAACAGGTCCAGCTCTCTTCTTGTATTTAACAAAAAACATGCTAAAATTTTGATAGAAAAAATATTATATATTAAATTGAGTTAAAATAGTTGTCTTTGTAATGATTAATTTTAATTATGCACATGCTATTTTATGTGATTTTGTAAATTTTTATTTAGTTTGTGATAAGTTCCACATATTTTCCTTGAAAGCCATTATACATGTGATATATTTAACAGATGTAACTTCAGTATAATACTTATGTGGCATTTTGTACTCTAATTAAACCAAAAATCTTTCTGGGCTCCAGAAACCAATTTTTCTCAAACTTTATTATTTTTCTTTTTCTGAATCACCTCCTCTTTCCTCCTAGGTCCCAGATTCCCACTGTATTGACAAGTATAGCTCTAGCCTTATGCTATCACATACTTGTACACTGTCATGGTACACACATACTATAATTTCTACAGATCTAAGCTGCTTGGTGAGGAGTATTTCATATATATATATATCGTCATTGCATACATCAGTGTGTATCAAAATGACCCTTTGGGGGTTGGGAGGTGAGGGGAGGGATCATGGGGTAAGAAATGATGGTGGAATATGATGTATATTGTTATATAAAGTACATGTATAAAGAAGTGAATTCATGAAAATATAATTTCTATATAACCAGAGAAATGAAAAATTGTGCTCTATATGTGTAATAAGAATTGTAACGCATTCTGTTGCCATATGTAATTAAAAATATTTAAAATTAAAGATAAATGATGGCATAAGTTTTAACTGAAAATAAATACTACTCCTTTTAAAAATTGAGAAAAAAGGTCTGTTGGTCAGTTGTAAATTTTATAAAGTACAAAATGTATCCTGAACATTTGGTAATACATAAACCTAGATGTAGGTATTTATAGTGTTGTCAGCAAATTTTTAAAAAAATTACTGTAGAGTTAATTTTTTGCAAGGTATTCTCATAGTTTTGTACATATATATGTATACTACCATTATATATAATTAATAAATGATTACTACATCTCACATTAACTACATTTATTTCAAATTAATTTGCCTTTTGAAAGCTCCAATATATGACACTCTTTGATATATACACTTGGTGTGTCTTCAAATTTGTCACTTTTATGTATTATGTTAATTTCTTTATTCTCCTTTTTATAGAATTTCTTTTTCCAAATTATTGAGATTAATGAATTTTAAACAATTCAGTTTAACAGTGCAGTGTGTAGATTTTCTTTTTTAACCTAAGACAAAATACATCCCAATTTTAATAGGCTTATTGTTATGTAAATGACTTCTATAAACCTGCATATATAACACCCTAACCTGACCTTACTCTGGACTATTGATATCTGGGTGGAGGGGATCTCAAAGTGATCCATTAAAAAGGCAGAACAGGGATGGGTCAGGATGTGAGATTGGTGGATGCTGAGTATGTAGTAGTGAGTATTCATGAAAAAGTGTTGGTGGAATAGGTACGGGTAGAGAAAAAAGTGCTGGGAAGGAAAGAGGGAAAGAATGACCAGCTCAAGAGTTCAGATTTAAAAAGTCTAATGGTGGATCAATGGTACTATGAGGGTAAAGGGTAGTTTCTTTGGAGGCAGAAATAAGGTAGAAGTGAAAGAAGAAGGTACCTCTGGCACAGTCCCCAAGAGAGAGAGTCAAATGAACACTACCCTCTATATTCTATATATATATATGCAAAATTCTATAACATTAGATTAAAGTCAGGCAGCCTCAACAACTTAGTGAGGCTCTAAGAAAATCAGCAAAACCCTTTTTCTTTATAGAATAATTTATTAAAGGCTGAGAGTGTTTCTTAGTAAAAAAGCATATCTGATTTCAATTTGTCATATGAGAGAGAGAGAGAGAGAGAGATCTTGCAAAAATAAAAAAAAAGTAATCAGTGACTCTCTTAGTGTCTAAGATGTAAATAATTTAAAAGTAATAGTGAGCTACTTGGAAAACTCATTTAGGTTATTAACTACTGCTTGGGAAGTTAGTCTACTCTCCAAAATATAGAAGTGAGAGAGGAATTCTTTATTAAAGTGTATATAAGAAAAAAGAGGACTTTTGACAACAGCTTTTAGTTGACCCAGACTGGATCAACTTTAGCGGGTGATTAGGGTTCTGCCAAGATGATAAATCCTTGAGTTATTTGGAATAATGTGATTTTATCTAGTCTTCATAAATGAAGATTGAGGTCTAATATAAATCAGGCTTGGCAAAGGAAAAAACATTTCAATGAAAAGTAAATGTATGAATAAACACATAAAACAATATTTAACCAAAAGTCAACATTCAGAATATTTATGCAATTATGTAATCACCAGTAATGTAAAAACAATGACAACTAAAGAAAAAGTGAATTAATAAAAAACAAATAAATAATGTAATGAATGAATTAATTAATGAATAGCTAACAAGTGCAAAGATGTAATGTGACTGGAGTTGTCAAAGTCAGCTTGTAGCCATGAAAAAGTGTAAAGGTACATGGAAATGCTGTTTTACTACTTACTGAGACATACCCTATGAACTACAAATTCCAATTCTAGGTGGGAAGAGTTGAACACAGAACCCATTCACCTGGCTCTCTCACTTGGGAACTGTGCAAAAAATTACCTTTATCTTTCCCCCCAAAATTTATTGCTGCTTCCAAGAACACTACCCTCTATATTCATGCTATCATTGTAGACTTGTAGCATATGAACCCCTCTACTGTTCAAGTTTTTCTTCTTTTTTTCATTGCTCTTTTTCTCCCTACCCCCATATCATCCACCAATACTTATTTTGTATAGCAACATCTACATACTCAGCAATCACCAGTCTTATATCTTACTATATCCGTTTCCTACATTGTGCATGACCACGTTGAGATCCCCTCCATCAAAACGTCAATAGTCCAAAGTGAGAAGAATTGGGGGTAAAATTTGCAGAATATTAAAGGTCAGTTACACAACAAGAAAGCTATAAAAAGTGGGCTTCATTTAAAGGTGAAAATAAAAAGAAAATCTTTAGACTTCACTAGTTAAAATAAAGGATAAAAATTTTTTGAGTCTCAATAATTTGAATTATACCTGTGAGTCACTTTTTTGGGGGAAAGGGATATATGGACATTGCTAATGATTTTAAAGCTCAAACTGTTTTTGTTATGAGACAAAGAATAGAAAAATTAAAAAAATATATATTAAAGTAATTGTGATATCATTTTAATAAAAATATATACATATTTATTTACAAATTGCTTTAACCTTATAAACAGTTATAAGTTTCAATACACTTCTCTCTGGGATAGGTCCTATTATTGGAAGAAAACTTTGCCTTAAAAATAACCCCAAGCAGAGGCATTTAATGCAATTAACAGGCCTCAAATAATAATAATAATAATAATAATAATAATAATAATAATAATAATAATAAGTGAGGTGGGGAGGATTTCAGGGTTGTGAAGCACACCTGTAATATAAGTTACTTGAAAAGTCATCACAGGAGAATTTTATATACTGTCTGAAGACATATATGTATATATTATTTACAAAAAGTTTTTATGAGTTCTGTAATGAGGGTGCACAAGTCCAATACACAGACTTTTTTTTCTTGAATATTTTTTTGTTTTAGATGGACACAGTACCATTAGTAGTTTGTTTGTTGGCTTTTTTTAAATATTTATTTTTAGTTTTCGGTGGATACAACTTCTTTGTATGTGGTGCTGAGGATGGATCCTGGGCCGCCCACATGCCAGGCAAGTGCACTACTGCTTGAGCCACATCCCCACTTGGGTGGCTTTTTAATGCAGTGCTGGGTGTTCAACCCAGTACCTCACACATGCTAGGGAACTTCTCTACCACTGATCCATGACCCTAGTCCCCAAAGTCCTTTACTTAATCTTTTTTTTTTTTGGGGGGGGTGTGCGTGTAGTGCAGGGGATTGAATCCATGGCCTTATATCAGCAAAACAAGCACTCTACTTGCTAAGCTATATTCTCAGCCCTGATCTGTAGTCTTTTAACAATGACAATGGAGCAGCCTGTCATTCAGACTTTGATTCTGGGCCCACTTGACTCAGGTTGGAGGCAGTGCCTGAAGCCTTGACCAATCAGTCTTTTAGGTGAGAACTGTCCAATCCTCATGTGGCCAATGATGAGGGGGAGGGCTTCCACAATCTTCTGTTCCCTTGGTGTCTGAAGCCCACCATTTTTTCAATCTTTTTGTAGGCTTCTGTCCTGGATCTGGAGCCCAGGTGTCTGTGCTATGCAGAATCTGAAAACAAACCACAGGGAGAACTCTGAGAACCCTGAGAGCCAGGAAATGGTAAGTGTGCCTTGCTGTCTTGAGACTGGGTAGGAAGGTGGCTTAAAGCTGACAGGAGTGGCAATGGTGGAAACTGGGAGTCATGGTTAGGTATTCCTCATGGTCTTCTCCAGTGTTTTGTGGCCAGAGGGTCATCTGTGGCAGCTTAGCCTTCACCTCCCTCTGACTAGTCTAGTGAGGCTTCGATCGGCAGTTGAAAACCTGGGCATTTTATTCCATCATTGTATGGTGTTTTCAGCTACTTTCTGAAGCCCTTTGTGGGCTTCCATGTGCCATGAGTCCAGCATGTCCCAGATTGTGTGGTGAAGAGTGGGATAATTATCAGGAGAGAACCCCCAAATCCATTTGTTGTACTCATGCATGAGAGAGGCTGCTGATTTTAGGGTTTGTTACTCAAAGGGTTTGTTTGTTTGTTTGTTTAATTTATTTTTTTGTGTGTGAGTGTGTGTGTGTGTGTGTGTATGTGTGTGTGTGTGTTGTTTTCTTTTTGGTACCAGAAATTCAACCCAGAGGCATTCATCCACTGATTCCCATCCCCACCCACTTTTATATTTTTATTTAGAGACAGGGTCCCTTTGAGTTTCTTAGGGTCTCATTAATTTGATGATGCTAGCTTTTAACTCATTCTCTTCATGAGTCCTGAGATTTTTTAATGTAGGGGAAGCAGTATCTCAAATCCAGAACAAAATCTGAAATCCAGAACTTCATTTTATCTCTGCATAGGTCTCAGAATAAACCCCTAGTTTTCTAGCTCTCTGTTCACATATCCAAATCTAGGGTTCTCTGTTCATATATCCAAATCTAGGGTTCTCTGTTCACAGTGAATAAGTACAAAATAGAATAGATAATATAATGACCATGTAATCAGGATAATGGGCCTCATTAAACAACACCTGGAGTCTAACTGGAAGATATATTAATGGGCACCATTAAGACCTATTTCAAATGTAAAAGACCTTGAAGCCCACTTGTGGGAAAACCTTCAACAAATTCCTTTGTCCCAGATTGAATTTGAAGAAAAAAAGGATGGGTCACTGAAAGGATGAAAGTGAACCTATATGGTAGTCAGGATGCCTTTTCCAAAGCCTATTCTAAATGCATTTTGCTCCATGTTCTGCCCCAAACCATCAGGAAACTTCTAAGATCGCACACTAAAATGAGTTTTTTTTTTTCTGGTATAATTCCTCATACCACATGATGGGAGATCTATTTCTTCTTGTTTAAATAGATCTTTTTCTTCAAAATTTATGAGACAAGCACCCAGATTCAATTTGCAAACTGAGAAATTTTGGTTCATCTCAAAACTCCACTTTCAGCATTGTTAATCATTATTTTCCCATGTTTTATTTCAAATGTATGCATCATTTATAATGTTTTTCTTCAAGAAGTGGAGGGCATTTTTAAAAGATTATAATTTATCATTCTGAGATTTTTCACATGAGAAGAAAGCAGAAAAAAATTTGGTGACATTAAAAAGAATGAGTCTCTCCTAAATGACGTTTATGTGTCCCAATTAAGGATTTTTAAAAACTGTAATGGGTCATCAATTGAGAGTTTATTTATTTATTAATTTGTGTGTTATTTATTAATGGTCAGACAATCTGGGGTTGTGGCTCAGTGATAAAGCACTCACCTAGCATGTACAAGGTCCTGGGTTTGATCCTTATCACCACATAAAAATAAGTAAATAAAAAATAATAAATAAATAACCCACAGAAACATTCCAAACATTTCAGGAAACTCTTTTATTCTGGTGTGGCAGGAAAAAAATAAAAGTGGGACTAACTTGAATTTAAATTGCATGCAATTTCAATCTCTCTCTCTCTCACTTTCTCTCTCTCTCTTTCTCTCTCTGTACTGGGGATTGACCCCAGAGCCTCATGCTTAGAAGGCAAGTACTCTACAAGCTGAGCTATTTACTCAGCCCCATTTTTCTTGGGGGGACACCAGGGATTGAAGTCAGGGGCACTCTACCACTGAGCCACATCAGGGAGAGAGAGAGAGAGAGAGAGAGAGAGAGAGAGAGAGAGAGAGAGAGAGAGAGAGAGAGAGAATTTTTTTAATATTTATTTTTCAGTTTTCAACGGACACACATCTTTGTTTGTATATGGTGCTGAGTATCCAACCCGGGCAGCACGCATGCCAGGCGATTGCGCCACTGCTTGCCCCACATCCCCAGCCCCAACCAACTTCAATCTTAAGGGCTAAAGTACACGCAAATTAAATCAAAGTCCATGTCAATATTTTGGTACTATATATAGAGAGTTGTTGATAGACCTTATATTTTATTTACTTATATGTGGAGCTGAGAATTGATTCCAGTTCCTCACATGTGCCAGACAAGTGAGCTCCACTGAGCCCCAGCCCCAGCCCCCTGGTACATTATTTATGGGGGATATTGGAGATTGAACTCACGAACACTTGGCTACTAAGACAAATCCCCAGGATTTTTTTTTTAACTTTATTTAGAGACAGGATCTCACTGAATTTCTTAGCACCTTGCTTCTGCTAAGGCTAGCTTTGAACTTTGATAATTCTTCCTCAGCCTCTTGAGCAACTGGGATTAGAGGCTTGCACCAACACACCCAGCCCCTGGTACATTTTTAATACCTGTTTTACGTAGATTTTAACCAGTAGCCTTAACTTTTTTTCTAATATATATTTGATTTGAATCCATAACCCATAAATCAGTGAAACAGAATGTTTTTTATCTCCAACACTACTTTTGGTTATGTCAGTGTCTGAGTTAAGAATTTACTATGTCTTGTGTTCTCAATCTGACCTCACATATGACCTAGTTCTCAGTTTTAGAATATCTGAAACAAGGGCTGGGGATGTGGCTCAAGCGGTAGCATGCTCGCCTGGCATGCGTGCGGCCCGGGTTCGATCCTCAGCACCACATACAGACAATGATGTTGTGTCCGCCAAAAACTGAAAAATAAATATTAAAAAAATTCTCTCTCTCGCCCCTCTCTCTCTCTCACTCTCTCTCTCTCTCTCAAAAAAAAAAGAATATCTGAAACAAGGTTCCCAGAGATTCCAAATTTTTTGGAGTATTTAGAAAACACCACTCTCTGAGTCTTGCCTTCTAGGGACCAGTTTGAATTGTAAGTGTGTAGCTTCTGAAGGGATGAACTAATTGGATGCTTTGCAGCTGGAAGGCATTTTCTGATATACTTTCTATCTAAAAGCTACTTTATTTGTTTCCTTTTATTAGATACTGTGAATAAAGGTACAATAAAAATAGATGTGTGGCAATATATTTAGCAAAAGGATTCCAATTCCCATATATATATCCAGAGTTATTATTAGTGGATTCTATGACATTTTTGTTTACCAAGAATTATTATTTATATCATTTTATTTATTTAAATACTGGAGATTAACCCCTGGGCACGTTACCAGTGTGCTACATACCCAGTCTCCAACACTTTTATTTATTTATTTATTTTTTAGTGAGGGTTTTACTGAGTTTATTAGGACCTTGCCAAGTTCTTAAGGCTGGTCTTTAACTTGAGAATAACCCCCTAGTTTTCTACCTCTTATCTTCCTAAGCCACTGGGAGTACAGGATATATAACCTTGCACTGCTACCCAAAATTATTACAAGTGGATTATGTGGCATTTTTATTTTGGGCTTTTAAAGAACCTTAACATTTTTATAAAAATATATTTATTAAATGTAATTGTCACCAACATTTTTACATATTTGTGTACCCTGGAATCCCTATTAATTATTAGATATTTGCTTGATTTTTTTTTTTGGATAGGTGCTGAGTATTGAACCCAGGGGAGCATACCACTGAGACACATCCACATTCCTTTTTATGTTATATTTTGAGACAGGCTCTCACTAAGTTGATTGTCACCTTGTTATGTTAATGAGGCTGTCTTTGAACTAACAATTCTCCTGCATCATTTTTCATAGCTTCTAGAATTTCAGGCATATGCCACCATACAAGACAATTTTAGATTTTTATAATAGCCATTCCAACAGCACTGCATAGGCTGAATAAAATCTATTTGATTAATGCATTAAATCCCTGAGGCAAGTTTATGTGAAGTAGCCAGTGTAGGAGTGTTGTGTAAAGATTAGCAAGGATTGTGGAATGTGATAGACATTATTATCTAAAGTACATATATAGGGCTGGGTATTTGGCTCAAGTGGTAGTCTGCTCGCCTGGCATGCGTGCGGCCAGGGTTTGATCCTCAGCATCACATACAAAGATGTTGTGTCCGTCGAACACTAAAAAATAAAAATATTAAAACTCTCTCTCTCTCTCTCTCTCTTTAAAAAATAAAGTACATATACAAAGACAAGAACTGATGTGAACATACTTTATATACAAACAGAGGTATGAAAAATTGTTCTATATGTGTAATAAGAATTGTGATGCATTCCACTGTCATGTATTTAAAAAATAAAACAAAAAAGATCTTTATATGTATTGCTGAGAATCAAACTCAGTGCTTTGCACATGCTAGCAAAGTAGTCTACAACTGAGACACAACTCCAGCCCATGTACCCAGCTTTTTATACTCTCTTTGTAGTAATCAGAAACAATTTTAAAAATTAAAATTGCATTTATATCACTTTTCCTAGTACAGTAATGTATTACTAACTAAACTTATTCTTAGTATTTTAAAAAAATAATCTAATGGATGACTGTTATTTTTTCCAGAGATTATTTTATCACTTCTTTAGGGCTTGGTGAAGGGTCTTTTTTTCAGAATATAGATGTCTTCTATTATCAAATGGGTCCATGCTAAGTGTGTTGAAAATAGTGATTCTAAAAGTTCACACAATCTACACATTTCCAAGACTATAGGGGAAAGGGAAAGACAATATTCACAACCAAGAAACCATTTCCCATGGAAGCATAGTATCAGTGTCCAACCTGGAGTGTAATCCAGATCTTTCAGTGGTAAGGTTGTTTAAGAACCACAACCATAGGTTTTTGAGATCCTCTAAAGTACACTGAATGGCTTTAAATCACTTACTCTTCTTCAAAATAAATTTCTGCTACTTACTTAAAAAATAAAGCACTATGAATGAGCAAGGTGAATGAGACTTAAGTTCTGTGGAGGTACTGAGGTTGACCTTTAATTATAGTTTAAAAATATTTAAATAAGAAAGGCCATAGAGTTATCTCATATTTTCCAACACATGATATGGAATACTTAGATGAACTGACATGAAATAATGAAAATGCATTTCAGGGGAGTGATATCCCAGAAATTTTCAGGGTAGAATCTTGGATATGTGGGAAAAATATATTCATATACATATGCATTTCTATAGAAAAAAATACGTGATAAGTACATGAGTATGAGGGTAAATTCAGTGTGCCTCATGCATTGTATATTGAAGGTAATGATAAAGTAGTAACTGAGGAGATCCAGAACTCTATAATCGTGGGAGACATTAATGGAAATTTAGAAAAAGAAAATATAGTTAAATCCCTTTAGATTTGCCTCAGTCCTCTGTTCCTCTTATGAATTTGATTCTGTCAAATGAGATTATGTGGGTATGGTTCTCTCTGAATTTATATTTTCTTTTGTTTTTAGGATTTTGTCAGCTATGTCATGTAAAGCCCTGTCTTAAACTCACTTTGGGGGCTCTTTTACCTCCTGTTCTGGACTGCAGAGCAGAGACTCACCTCACTCATTCTGTGAATGAATTGACTTTTGTCAATCTTTGCAAACAATGGTTGGAAGAACAAGCATATTGGAGGGTCTTTCATATCCTATAATATGGTTGTCAGAGACCCTATGGGTTAAAGGGTAGTTACTTGCTATGTTAGAAATATCTTCCCTATAAGAAGGGCTTATCTATCTCTCTCTTTCTCTCTCTCTCTCTCTCTCTCTCTCTCTCTCTCTCTATATATATATATATATATATATATATATATATATATATATATATATATATTTGTTTTGGAAGCCCCATAAACACAGAAGAGAAGCATTTATGGTCACAAACAAAGGAATGCCAGAAGCCATTAGATATGAGAAAATACAAAAAAAAAAATGAAATCTTCTCTTAGAGCTTTTAGAGGTAAAAAAGTTTATTTATGTTTTGTGTAAGAAAACTAAAATTTCTTTTTGGCCTGACAATATTTTCATGTTTTAAACTTGCTTGCAATTTCTACCTGTGTTTTGAATTCACCTATACCTGGCTATCCCTTACCAGATAACAACCCTCTCTAAAACCTTACTGGTGCCTCATAAATTCTGGCTCCTGCTGACCAAATAACAATTCTCTCTAAATCTCAGTGGCAGCTAATAAATTCTAATGTCTGGAGCTGAATTTATTTTCTACCTTGAAATGTTAGCCATATAGATCCTTAACTTGCTATTTGCCTTTGTATTATGCTTGTCAAAATCTTGTTAGCTTTAAGTACCTTAGACACCTACCTCCTTTGTAACTTTTTATGCAGTAAAAACTTTTTCCTGAAGATCGGGGGATGATCTCTAGCATGGAATCTTGTAAGAGACAGTCCTGGCCAGCTTTTGTGTACACAATACAATCTTGATTTAATTTGATTTAAAATTTGAGTTCGTGGTCTTTTCATTGTGTTTTGGTTTAACATTAACCTTTTTTTTATCTTCACTGTAAATAAAACCAAAGAACACAACAAAACTCCTGTCAATGAGCCAGGTGCATAAAAATAGTCATTCTTTACTGAAAGTACACTATTCATTATAGAAATGATATAAGCTTAAAAATTTAAAGATCTCAAATATCAAGGGAGTTTAGGAGTTAGAAATTTTTTTCTTTCAGCTTATAAGTAGTAAAATAGGGCAAAAAAGAAAATGTGAAGCATAAATATATTAAGCAATATGCAAAAAAAATCACCAAAATATTTATTACCAAAAAATCATATCTACAGAAATGATTCAAAAGAAGCAGTCTTTTTGTCAGGAATAAACATTTGGACATGAATGGAAGTTTTGGTTCTCTTTTTAAGTAGTTTTACTCCTAGTGAATAATCTTTACACTATTTCTGCATTTTACTATTTGGAATTAATTATAACTCATATATCTGCGAAAAAGTACTGAATGCAGAAAAATATTATTGTTCATGTTTAAATCACCTACATTATTTGATCTTTCCTTTTTTAAACCAAAAATATGCAGAAAACCGTGTCTTAGTAAATATCTCTATTTCTGTATATTAACAGCAACTGAGATATAAAATTTGCTAAGATAACTTGTCTCTTCATGGACTTAAAGACTATGAATTTGCTGCTTAGCATTTAGGTATAATTCTCTATGGTGTTTTCTAGTTATTTATGTCTCTATGCCAAGTTTTATACCAAGCTCTTAGTATATGCCTTAATTACTCTGTGTAGCAATGTAGGATTTATGTCTTATTTGTGACTCTTTGTTCCCAGAACTGTGTCTAAAGGGAAATATGTGCAAGTTGATTATCCAGGAAAAAAAATATCTCTAATATTATATTTTATATTATATTTATTTATATATTTATGTATACATATTTTTATAATTTAGAAACACACTTTGGTCTGAAACTATGGTGATACTAGTGTATTTTATCTTGAATTGGTTGTGAGAAACAAACTAAAAAGACTTTTCTCTGTGTTGGTTGGTGATTTCTGCAACCTCAGTAACCTAGTGAATAATAGCAGAAGTAAATAAGTAACTCTCTAGTTTGAGGCAGAACCACCAAACTAGATGATATTTTGCTTCTGCTTTATATCTTGATTATTAGAAACATACCTTTAAATTTACATGGAACACTTTTGGAATTCTGTTCTGTTAGTTCTTTTAAAAAAAACTATGAAACTAAAAAATAATGCAGGAAAGATAAATAATTAATTTCACACAATTCATTTATTAAAATAAATATTTTTTTTCAAATCATCAAAAATTCTAAAATGTTAGAAAATTTAAAACCTTTAGAAATATCCTAAGGCAATTTCTATTTTGCTCAGAACAGTAGACTATAACTCCAACTCATTCCTCTCTAGAATTGGACTGTGTGCAAATACAAAAAAAAAAAAATGCTAAGATGCCTCACATGGCTTATAAGTTTTAAAATACTGAAAGGAGCTCAAATATACCATTTTTCTACTTTACAAAATACAAAATCTTAAATTTGTATACTTAAGAAACATTTGCAGAAATGTAATTCAAAATGACCTAAAAAAATAATAAAAAAATAATTGGAGGACTGACCCACTGAACATGAGGGACTTATAATATTGTATCCCTTATATTAAATGTCTTTTTATCATTGTCAAAATTTTCCATGTTTATATTATCAATATATTAATCAAAGTTTTTATGCATTTAATAACAAATATCTAATTGTCTATTTTATTCAGTCTTTTAAAAATAGTAGTAATTAATATTAATAATTTAATGCTCATACTTGTTAAAGTATGAAACATATACTTTAAAACCTATGACAATAACAAGTGAAAAATCCAACCTAATTTCCTTTAAGATTGGGAGCCATCTCATCACAAAGGCATGAAAAGTTAATTTCTGCTTCATTATAAATTACTGTGATTTGTAAACTTGCTTGAAATGTCTACCAGTGCCTTGAACTAACCCCTGTCTGGTTTTCCCTAATGAGATAACAACCCTCCCTGAAACTTTAGTGATGACTCATAAATTCTGGTTTTCCCTGACCAAATAACAACTCACTCTGTAACTTTAGTGGTGCATCATAAATTCTGATGTTGTGATCTAAATTTACTCCCTAAGTGCTAAATCATTTAGACCATTAACCTACTACATGTGTTTGTATTATACTTGTGAAAATCCTGTTATTCGTGTAAGTTCTCAAGACACCCCCCTTTTGTAAATTTTTGTGCTATAAAACTACAGTCCTAGAGAACTGGAGTGCTGTACTCTTTTCCCATGGGTTCCAGGAGAGACTGTTATGCTCAAATGTGGGACCCCCAAAAGACCACCAGAGACCAAGATCAATTTAAGCACAAAAGAGGTGTTTATTGCAAGCTAGCTCAGGCCTCCACACACACAGCAACTGGTGGCTTAGAGGCTTTGAGCCCGGGGTTTGCAGCAGTTTTATAACTCTTTGGGGAAGACAGGTACCCCACATACATCATAGGATCTCTTAGCAAATCATCACACACCTTGGGAAAATCATAAACAACTCTAAAACATGATGAGCACATTCACTGGTTAGAACAAGTTGGTTAAGAGTGATTGGTTAGTACAAAATGGGGATTCATTTGAACAGATTGGCTTAGGCCATGAGGGGAGTATATGCTGAACTATATGGTTTCCCAAAATGTTATCAACCACCATAAACTACTGGAAGTGTCATTTGGAATCCCAGGAATTTTCCCTATCTCATGCTGATTGGTGGCTGCTAGGGGTTTTCTATGGATCCCCAACTAGCCTGACTGAGTCAGGGACACCAGGCACAGCAGATCTCTCCTGTTATTTGTAGATAAACAACTCAGCAGGGTGGGTATGAGCCTAGGAGTGCTCTGTGTGTCTTTTCAAGGACAAGAGTCATGCCCCCTTCCTTGGACAGTCTTTCCTCTGAGGTAGAGGCTGGTTTCTCACCTTGCACCTTATGTTTTTTATGTATTTTTTTAGCTGTAGCTGGACACAATACCTTTATTTCATTTATTTATTTTTATGTGGTACTGAGGATTGAACCCAGCATCTTGCACATGGGAGGTGAGCACTCTACTGCTGAGCCACAATCCCAGCCCCTTATGTGTTGTTTTTATTGGGCATTTTTACTTTAGGGTTTTCCTTCCCAGTCCAAAGTTCAATCTGTCACCTAAAAAGAACAGAGATCAATAAATAAATAAATAAAATTTGATAATTATTTTCATTATTTTATATTAATTCCTGAATAATATACAAGCATATATAATCCATAAACTGAAATGACTTTATATGTAAGTTTAAATGAAAATGTTCTGTTGGTTGGGTTAGTTCCCACTTATGGGCAAACAACCTTGCCTTAAAATAACAGCAGCCTGAGACTCTGGAGTACATTTCTCAGATAAAAAAAAAAAAAAAAAACAGCACTCAAGGACCTGAGATTCTAGCCCTTATTCATGCCTGGATTGGATAATATTCCTTGTCACTCAAAAAAAGGGCTCACTTCTCTCAGATTCAATGTTCATGATCTGAAGCCCCTTCCAATCAAGAGCATTTTGTGGGAACTGTCCAATCATGTGTGTCATCAGGGAGGAGGAGAGTGGGCTTTCACTTCTTATCTCCTGAGTCCTCCATTTTTTCCATTTGTAGTCTCACACTTCAGAGTCACAGGTTGTTCTGCTGTGCAGGAACTGGGGATCCCAAGTAGCCCTCCTCCTGAGAACCAGGAAATGGTGAGTGTGCATTGGCCTAGCAAGGGAGGCTGGTGGAGGAAGACTATTGGAACCACAAAACTGGCTGTGTTGAAAACAGGAGCTAGCTATTTGGGACTCTGGGCAGTCTCTGGAGTCTGCAGGCTTAACTCCTCCAGTGGGCCACTATGTCCTCAGTCCTACTGGACATCCAGGTGGGGGACATGTCAGTGTCAGAGACTCTTTGCTGCCTTCCTTATGCTCAAAGGGCATCCTCAGAATCTGCATAAAATACTATGTCCCAGGTGTGTTTCTGCAGCCCAGTGTCTTACCAGATGCTGGAGATTGACAGGTGGAATAATTATCAAAATAAAATCTCCAAGGTCCATTTTCCTGCAGGAGAGGAGCTGTCATTTTTGGGTACCTAATTTCCTTTTGCACTAGCTAATTTTCATTTTGACATTCTTTTATTTTTAATTTCTTCTTCATTATTATTTTGTTAAATTTAGGTGAACTCAGGGATACTGTACTACTCAGCCATATCCTTGGTAGTGAAGCAAGATTTACAGATAGGTAGTTAGTGTAGTTAGGTAAATTGGGTCTAATATCCAATAAAAACAAGAATGAACACCATATTGAGAATGGAGTCCAGGATAAGGGGAACTGAAAATGTCCCCAAGGCCCTGAGCCCATCCCAAGGAAATTCTCATGGAGCAGCTCACAGCAAAGATGGAGATGCTAATCACAAAGCCCTTCCTGCCCAGATTACTCTTTCAGCCCACCTGTCTTCCACACTTTGGTTCTTCCCACCTACATTCTAACACTGCAAGATAACAGAACAAAGGACAGGAATGTGACAGGAATGTGGAATAGCTGATGGAAGACCTTAGCTATAAAAAAGCTAAAAAATCAAAGACCTTAGTTTTTAAAAAAATCCCTTTCATGGATTCTACAGTTTTGTTCCCCTTTTTCTTCTGGGGAGAAGTCTTTTCTACTGTCCTTTAATAAAGCTTCTACTTTCTGCTCTAAACGTGCCTTGGCACACTTCTCTGGTGTTATACTTCAGCATTGGGGATGCAAGGACTCTTCACCAGTAAACAGCCCTAACAGGTTTAAATTTATTTTGAGAAAGGCCCTAGCTAAGTTGCTGAGATTATTTTTGTTATGGTTTGATTTATCTGGAATTTGCTATTGCAATAAAGCATACTGTTTTTACATACATATGTATTCATATGGGGATCTTATTTATATTGTGATTCTTTATTATTGTAATATTATAATTTCACAATATATATGAAGAGTAGGCCATGATAAGTTCTTTTTTTGCTCTTATAATTGAAAAGGTTTTTGAATTTTAAATGTAGATGTATTTTAAAAATTTATGCTTTGGTTTCTTTCTTTATTTAAAGTAAAGCTTGATGATTTTTTTTTATTATTGCATTATTGTTGTATTTAATAGTCAGGTGTATTTTGACATAACAATAAAACATGATATATAATTTGCTCCCCTTCAGTATCCAGCAGTTCCCCTTTCCATATTCTCCTACTTTCTTCTATCATATATTTATTTAAAGTTTTTTTAAATTATTACTTTATAGAATACACATAAAAGTAGACTTCACTGTGATATATTCATATTTGTACATAGCAGTTTTGGTGAGATATACTGTCAGTTAATTTGGGGGAAAATTATCACCTTTGTAATGATGAGTTTTATTATTTACATGGGATGTATAATTCAGTCTTCTATGTGCTTTTTGTGACTTTTATTTTCTCATAAATTCTACATATTTTGTTTCTAAAAATGTACACATGTGAAACACCACTTGCATAAGGCACCTATATAAAATTCATACATAGAGTTTTATGCTCTTTTTTAAACTGGATATATTATGAAATGTGACTGGCCCCAGTGACCATTTTTTCCTACATATTATTATTTATCTCTTCCAAGATGTATATTATATTGAGCCATTCCCTTGAGCTTCAAGTGTTTGGGTGAGTACCATTGCATACTTACATGTTATCATGATCACATATGCTCTAATTATAGTAAATCTCTGTGATGGGGAGTATCATGTATATTCAATAGCAAAATAGTTTTCACAAATAGATACTAATTTAAACTCCTTTTGAGTTAATGATTATTCATTTGTTTTAAATGTTCATCAATATTACTTAATTTTTCCCATGATGGGTTTTTATTTTGTGTTTCTTAAATTTCTAAAGATTTTGAAATTTTATAGTTAATAAATATATCTCATGTATAAATTTTAAGTTCAAACTTCTGTCTTTTATATATTTTTGGCTTAAAAGATGAGAAAAGGATCCAAAAATGCAGCTAGAGATTGATTTAAAAAAAAAAAAGAAAAATGTTTAAATTATTTTTTAAAATTGAATTTTTATTTACTCATAATTTATTATAGGTTTCTTGTATGATTGTAAGGGTAGGTTATTTAAAGTGGATTCTAGGGCTTATCTTTGTTAATTACTACAGGAAAAATAAATAAGAAATTTCTCTACACTATGGCTGCAGGAAATGGAATAAATTTCTTTAAAATCATATGGTAATAAAATTGTTAAATGACATATTTACTAAACATCCACTCCTTAAAAATTTTTTTCTCTAATATTTTTGGAAGTGAATCATGAATTCTATTATCTGGATTTTGAAATTTAATATAAAATCATATGGAATAAAATTTGGCCAATCCTAGAAATATTCCTACATAATTTGTTGTTTACTTAATGCCATGTTGTGAAGATAGCAACTAATGAACATATTTATTTTTAGAAATAGTTAATTTTTTGCTTTTCAGTTTCTAATAAGCCTTTTAGATTTATTTCCTTACTGAGTCACTCAGGGCCACTAATGTTTTTAATTTTGTAATCTCCAGGCATTTACCCTTCTAAAAATCTGTCTTGTGAGCACTGTTTCTGAAGAGTTTCTTAACATGAAAGAAAAAAAAAGTATTTATGTTGCCCCTGAAATGTATTCTCAATGCACTCTCTTCAAAATGGATAGAAAATAATATTTCCCCAGACTGACATCCCTGTGTCAGGAGCTAACAATACCTTGATGGTCTTTGAAGAAATTTCATACAGTTCTGTCTCTGGGTAGTTTTCTGTGGGCTGCTGAATTGCCATTTAGTATCCAGATACCCATGTTTTTTCATCTGTACTATAGGAATAATTTTAGAGGGCACAGATGAATAATGCTCTCCATGAGGCTATGAATACCTGTATGTTCTGTAGTGCACAGCTGACAAAGCCCCTGGAATACACTGTGCAGATTCTATTTAGTTAACCATTATCTGCCACTCACATGAATTTTCTTTCAAAAGCTTGTAATAACCTTTTCACTTTAGGCATCCATGTCATCCACATTCCCAAGTATAAAAGTTTGAATTTTTCTTTTCTGAATTCCAGGTTCCGTTTCTCTCGTGGTTCAATGTGGTGCAAATAAATATGTTTTTTTTTTCTTTCTTTTACACTGTGTGTCTAATCAAAATGTTCTCTGCTCCAAACCTATATTTCCCATGCCCACCTATGTTTAGAAAATGACATAGATAATTGTATTTGATAATTTATAAAGGAGAGTTGAGAATAATTCTTGCTCATCTTTCCCCTCCTTAGAAACTGAACCAGAACTGTTCTTGGTCCTGAAAAGGGAGGACCATAACCAATCAGATATATATAAAAAAATGTTGATTGATTGTATATTCTCTTCTAAGAACTCTCTGTTCAGATCCTTGGCCCATTTCTTGATTGGGTTATTATTATCATCATCATCATCATCATCATCATCATCATCATCATCATCACTATTATTGTTATTTGCTTAGTTTTTTGAGTTCTTTATGTACCCTAGAGATTAGTGCTCTATCTGATATGTGAGGGGTAAAATATTCCTCCTAAAATGTAGGCTCTGTCTTCACCTCACAGATTGTTTCCTTTGCTGAGAATAAACTTTTTAGTTTGATTCTATCCCACTTATTGATTATTTGTTTTAATTCTTGTGCTATCAGTGTCTTATTAAAGAAATTGGAGCCTAACCCCACATGATGAATATTAGAGCCTGCATTTTATTCCATTAGACACAGAGTATCTGGATTAATTCCTAGGTTCTTGATACACTTGCAGTCGAGTTTTGTGCATGGTAAGAGATAGTGGTTTGTTGAAGAGGCTATCTTTTCTCCAGTGCATGTTTTGACACCTTTGTCTAATATATAAAAATTATAATTTTGTGGGTTAGTGTCTGTGACCTCTATTCTGTACCATTCATCTGCAGTGTGTTTTTTTTGCAAATGCAATGCTGTTTTTGTTACCATTGCTCTGTAGTATGGTTTAAAGCCTGGTATAGTGATGCCACCTGTTTCACTCTTTCTGCTAAGGATTACTTTAGCTATTCTTGGTCTCTTATTTTTCCAGATAAATTTCATGGTTGCTTTTTCTATTTCTATGAGGAATGCCATTAGGATTTTGATCAGAATTGCAGTAAATCTGTATAGTGCTTTGGTAGCGTTGTCATTTTGATAATATTAATTTTACCAATTGATGAGCAAAGTAGATATTTCCATCTTCTAAGGTCTTTTTTGATATTTTTCTTTAGGTTTCTGTAGTTTTCCTTGTATAGACCCTTCACCTCTTTCATTAAGTTGATTCCCAAGTATATATATATTTTTTGAAGTTATTGTAAATGGGGTAGTTTTCTTCATTTCTTTCTCAGAAGAGTTTTCACTGATATACAGAAATGCCTTTGATTTATGGGTGTTGATTTTATATCTTGCTACTTTGCTAAATTTATTGTTTATTAGTTATTTATTTACTAGTTCTAGAAGTTTTCTGGTGGAGCTTTTTGAATCTTCTAGGTATATAATCATATCTGGCATTTGCAGGTAAATGGATAGCATTGGAGAAGATAATGCTAAGTGATGTTAGCCAATTCCAAAAAAAATACCAAATATAAGGAGGCTGACTAAACTCATAATGGGGTAGGGAGGGAAGAATGAGAGAAATAGATGGATTCTCAATAAAGAAGAGGGGTGGGAGGAAAAGAAAGGGGGCAGGGGATTAGCAAGAATGGTGGAATGTGATAGAGACCATCATCAAAAGTACATGTACGAAGACACAAATTTGTATCTCTATACTTTATATACAACCAGAGATATGAAAAATTGTGTTCTATACATGAAATAAGAATTGTAATGCTTCTGTTGTCATTTCTTTAAAAAAATCGATAGAAATATGAAAAAAAATTTGTTCATAAATTATATACATTAAATATGTGCATGTTATATATAGAATATATGCATATATATATATATATATATATATATATATATATATATGCATATATGTTTATATATAGATCTAGGGAAAGGCAAATCTCTTTCCTGAATTTTTAAAAATCAATTAATTTATTAATTTGTTCTAACTTGCTAATAGAGCAGAATGCATTTCACTTCATAGTACACAAATGGAGCACAAAATTTTATTTCTCTTGTTGTACAGAAAGTGTAGTTACAAAACCCATGTAACTCTACTTTGTGTACAACAAGATTTTCATCTCGTTCCACCATCTTACCTACCTCTATACCATCTCCCATCACTTCCCTCCCCTTTGTCTTATTCAAAGATTCTTCATTTCTTCCATGCTACCTCCCACTTCCCTCATTGTGGATCACCATCCACTTAGCTGAGAAAACTTTAGGTCTTTGGTTTAGGAGGATTGGCTTATTTGTCTTAACATGATATTCTCCAACTCCATCCATTTATTTCCAAATTCCATAATTTTATTCTTTTTTAATGCTCAGTAATATTCCACTGTGTAAATAGACCATATTTTCTTTATCCATTCATCTATTGAAGAGCATAGAGATTGGTTCTATAGTTTACGTATTGTGAATTGTTTTGCTATGAACATTGATGTGGATATGCCTCTGTATTATGCTGTTTTTAGCTCTTGTTGGTCTAAACAGAAGAGTGGGATAGCTGGGTAAGTTTTGTTTTCTTTCCAAGTTTTCTAAGGAATCTCCTTATTCTTTTCCAGATTGGTGTCACCAATTTAGAGTCCTACCAACAGTGTAACAGTGGGCCATTTTTCCTCACATCCTCACCAACATATATTTTTGCTTGTATTTTTAATAACTGCCATTATGATTGGAGTAAGATTAAATTTTGGAGTAGTTTTGATTTGTAATTCTTTAATTGCTAGAGATGTTGAACATTTTTTTTGTTTTTTAAGAGAGAGAGAGAGAAAGAGAGAGAGAGAGAGAGAGAGAGAGAGAGAGAGAGAGAGAGAGAGAAATTCAATATTTGTTTTTTAGTTTTCGGCAGACGCAACATCTTTGTTTGTATGTGGTGCTGAGGATCGAACCCGGATCGCACGCATGCCAGGTGAGCGCGCTACCACTTGAGCCATATCCCCAGCCCTGTTGAACATATTTTATTGATTGATTGATTGTTTATCTTCTAAGAAGTGTGTCTCTTCAGTTCCTTAGCCCATTTCATTTAATTATTGGGAAATTTGTTTTTTTGGTATTAAGTTTTTAAGTTCTTTATATATATCCTGGAATTTAGTTTTCTATTTGATGTTCATGTGGTAAAAATTTGCTCCTATTCTCTGGTATCACCTTTCGCCTCACTGATTGTTTCTTTTGCTGAGAAGAATCTTTTCAGTTTGAATTCATCCCATCTAGTGATTCTTGTTTCTATTTCTTGTGCTTTAGTAGTGTTCTTTTTTTTTAATGCAAAAATAATTTATATTTCTATAAGCTTAAAATGAATCATATGAAAAAGAAATTACAAAAATAAGTCCATTTACAGTAATACCAACAAGAACATAGCACTGAGGAATTAAGGAGGTGAAAAGTTAAGAAGGTGAAAGTCTACAATAAAAACTACAAAACATACTTGAACAATTTTTAAAAGGTATAAATGTAAATGCATCCCAAGTTTACAGACTGAGAAGGCCTACAGATTTTTTCAAAAAAATATTTTTTAGTTGCAGTTGGACATAATGCCTTTATTTTATTCATTTTTATGTGGTGCTGAGGATCAAACCCAGCTCCTCACACGTGCTTGACGAGCTCTGTACCGCTGAGCCACAACCCCAGGCCCAAGATTTTTTTTATTTTTTATTTTATTGGTTGTTCAAAACATTACAAAGCTCATGACATATCATCTTCCATACATTTGATTCAAGTGGGTTATGAACTCCCATTTTTTACCCCAAATACAAGTTGCAGAATCACATTGGTTACACATCCACATTTTTACATAATACCATATTAATGACTGTTGTATTCTGCTACCTTTCCTAGTATTCTTAAAGAAGCAAAATTTCAAATCCCCTACCTGGGATTACAGGTGTATGACATCATGATAGCAACACAATTCATCTTCATTTCAAGCCCACTTCCTTAAGGGGCTTTCATCCTAGGAAGAAAAAGAAAATGTTAAAGACAGGCCATTGGGTCTAAGGCCATGTAATAAAATAATAAATACACCATCAATCAATTTAAATAATAGACTCAAATCTTTGGATGTGGGGAAAAACATATAAACACACACACACACACACACACACACACACACACACACACCATACACTTTCTGGTTAAATCTCCTTGCCCTCACTCAGGGCAGTTTCTCTCTAGTTTTTTATATCTCAGGAGAAATATTGGTAAAAAAAATAAATGTATCTTTCACCTGTAGAATAAAAAGAAGTGATCATGTCTTTCATCTTCCTGAACTCAGGACAAGCATAACTCTCAAATATGGTTCTCTGAACTGAGATTTTCTGGAGTCTTGACATTGTTTTGAGGGTGCTGTTCCAAAAATACATATACTTTATTAGTAATATTTTAAACACATAATGGTAATTTTCACATAGTGGAAATTATGGGTTATACTATAAAATTCAATTTTACTATTTTTATATGATTTCTAAAAAAAATTATCTTTCCACCTCATATAATTTTAATGTTCAATCTGTTTCCATACAAGAGAAGTTAACTGAAATTTTACAGGATTGTCACTGTATTATTTCCATCCATAAATAATATATTTACATATATAATCTACAAATTCAAAAGGCAACATATGCAAGTTTAAATGCAAATGCTTTTCTGGGTTGGCTGGATTTTACTTCTCCAAGGATACCTTGCCTTAAATTCGCTGCAGCCTGAAGATCTGGATTTCTATTCCCAGATAGATCCTCAAAAGAAAATAAATATATAAATAAATAAATGTACAGACAAGACCCTACAATTGTGACATCATTTATTGCTGGATTTGAGATTATCTCCTGACTCTCAAAAAACTCACTCGGTTCAGATTGAGCATATGAAGACATAAGTTGTGTTCAATCAGGACCCCTTATATAAGCATTGTCTAATCTACACATATTCAGTAAAGAGAAGCAAGTTTTGACCATCTGGTGTGAAGTCTGCCAGAGTGGGTATCCATTTCTAGGCTTTCTCACTTATGTTCAGTGAACCTCATTTTTTCTCCTATATAGGTACTTTGTGATTTATAGAGAGGACACGTGGTTCCTAAAAATACAGTAAATGTTGAGTGTGCAGTGAAATACTGAGACTGGATGGTGAGTCTGGTTGAAACTGGCTGCACTGACTATGGTGGGAACTGGCAATGGTTGGATAGAATCCCTGGTGTAATCTTTGGTTTCTGCAGTTCTGTGTCTTCTTCTGAGAAAGGTCAGCCATGAGTTTCCACTGACCAGTCAACTGGACCATGTATTAACAGTAGACCCTCAAAGTCCTACAGTATCCTATAGAATATCTTCAGCCCCTACCTTAAATTCTATGTGAGAACATTTGTGGCAATATTTCCGAATCTTCTCAGATTGTGTTGTGGATTTTGGAGTGCGGAGATCATCACAATCACAACTCCATGTATTTTTTTCCTCCAGGAGGGGGGTGAGATACTCTATAGGTATCTCAGTTTTTCTTTCCTCTTGAATTCATTCTCCTTCTCTTTGGAGATTGTGGTATTGTGGATTGATCCAGAGGTACTGTAGCACTTAGCTACATACCTGGTACTTTCATTTTTTTTATCTTTAGACAGTTGCTGAGTATGATTTTAAATTTGTGCCCCAGTATTGTGAGTTGTATTTATATATAAAATTTTAGCTTCCTGTTCAATGACAACTTTCCCCTTTCCCAGTATTATCAGTTACATTTTTGCAGTATTATCAGTTACTTTATCCTCATTATATTTCAAATGAACATGGTATTTTCAATTGTTATACCAAAAACTGGATGAGACTTTAAAGTAATTTTTTTTTCTCTCTGGGTGCAATGATACATGCATATTAATTCCAGAGACTGAAGTGGCTAAGTCAGTAAGATTGCAATTTCAAGGTAAACATCAGGGACTTAGGTAGACTAATTAGACAATTAGAAAAACCTGTCTCAAAATTTAAAAATATGGCTGCATATGTAGCCCAGAATTAACATGCTGCTGTTTCATATCCCCAGTACCATAGAAAAAAATCAAAAGCAAAATTTGTTGTTGTTGTTGTTTATGAGCATTTTACATGATTGAAAAGTAAAGAAGAATCACTTAATCTTGGAAAAATCATGTGTTTTTATTCTTCCTTTGTGTCTCCAAAGGCAGACAACCTGTCAGAGTGTCTTTATGCTCAGATTTCCTTTTGTGGAATGTATATGAGAGCATTCTCATTCCCTACTCTGGTATTTTCCTGGAACTGTGTTTCAGAACTATATAATATGAGGATCCCACAGCTGGCACATCGAATGCCTCTCATAAGTCCATACCAGTACTTGGGGCTTTTCTTGTTCAAGAGCAGTATAAATGTAGAGAGCTTAGTTTCTCAATGAAATAACAGAGAACTCTCAACTTCTATTTTTTTAAATGTCTTCACTAATTTTATAGTCTAGCACAGTGTTTCTTTCTTCCATATTCATATAATTGGAGTACTACTTACCATTCCACTTTTTGAGAGTAGCCATTCTAACAGCTGTGCTCATGCAGAAGATCTTATAGTTGGATGGTGCACTAAAATTCTGATGCAAGCTTTTTAGATTCCAGGGTGCCTTATGCTCACTGGAAAAAAAATGATGTGCACCTATTTTAGAAATAAAGAGGGATCTGTGATTGTAACCATTTTTATTCACTAATATTAGAGATTTTAGCCCATTACAATGTTTGCACACCAAAGTGAAAACACTCCTTTTTGTTATAGGGAGATTTGCACCTGCACAGTTACCAGTGCTTTCAATGCTTTGAGGTTTCAGATGTAGTCCATTGAATGGAAAAAGTTAATATCGGGACAAATTACTTACAGAAAGTTAGGTCTGGTGTTATTAGTAAAGTGAGCTGGGTGAGAGAGCTCAGGAAGTGCTAAACTGCCACTTTGGCTTTCAATGGTGGTCTGTATTTCCCTGTTAATTTTTTGGTACTGTCTAGATAAAAGTTCAACTGTCAGCAACAGCTATTTGCATTTTTAGAGAATGTTGGCAAATCCCTCTAAGGGATTAAGGGGTTCCCTTAAGATTTAACACCTCTTCCACTCTGGTCTAATGGAATAAAGCCCATGTATCTTGCATAGCCATAGAAAACCACTTATTTTATTTATTTTATTCCCCCCCCCTGGAGTAAATACTCATGTATATCTTATTCCTTCCTCTGTGTGTACTTCCTCTGTAGCATTTAAACTACAGGCAATTTAGAGTTAAATGATATATTTCAAACCCAAATCAATCTTCCTTTATTTATATTAACACTGGATTTGGGCATTTTGTTCCAGTAATTTTGCATATTGCTCAAATCAGGAAAATCTTCAAGTGTATTCTACTTATCTCTTGGTCGATATATATATTTTTTCAGTTTTCCAATTTGTGTGCCTCTAATTCCTTTACAGTTTTTAGAAGGACTCAAAACAGGAGTATATATTTATTTGGTGTATCCATAAATGGAGGGATGCTTATATTCTGCTTTTATTTATTTTTATTTTATTTTTTAAAATTATCTCTCTTTATATCTGCTGTTTGGTGGATGCTTGTGTATAATTCCAGTGTCACACACATTCTGCACACAAGTCGCTTTTGTAATCTATGCCTTTTATTCTAACATTTACCTTGAGGTTGGATTGTAGCATTCACTCACATTAAATATTTTATTGATATATTTTGATTTATATACTTATAATAATTAACAATAAAAAGATATTTGCATACATATGAATTGCCCTACGTCGTTTTCTGTATTGTGATTTCTTTATCTTAAAATTACTACACTGTTCTAATATTATAACATGCGTTCGTATCAGGTAATGATCACTAGTACATTTGCTCTTATATATGAGAGAGTTCTTCTCTAATTTTAAAAACGTTCAACTTTCAAGGAAAATTTTAGAAGTTTTTGCTTTGATTTCTTCTTTATCAAAAAGCAAAGAATGGTAAAATTATGACCAGTTATTATTAAAGGTTACCTTGTGGAAAATGATCATTTTTATAATAATTTTATCCTTTTTAAATATGTTAAATATTTGAGTCTTTTATGTTCTTTTCTGTATTTTTATTTTCTCAAATACTGCATATTCTTTTTGTAAACATACTTGCATATGAAATGCAACATTCATGTGACATCAGCATAAAACATACATGGTATTTTATAGTATTTGTCAAACTGGATATAATACATCAACAAAAATTCTAGCTCCTAGAATTTACATTTTACAAAACTTAATAATTATTTCTTCCTCTTTAGCCATGCCCCTTGGTTTCAACTCTGGAGTAATGTGGCTGTATTTTCATGTACAGTTGCTGTAATTTTAGTCTCTGTTTCCTGTGTGGGTGTATCATCTACATATGATTACAAAACAGTTTCTACAAATGGTTAATAAAAGCTTAAATTATTATTTTCCTTTTTTGTGAATGCATTTATTCCACATATTCATGAATACTATTTAATTCATCTATATGATGTGATTATATTCAATATTACCTAATTTCTAAAGATTTTGAGTTTTTATGATTATTGAACACTTAGATATATCCTTTTTAAAGTCACTCTTCAAGAATTTTTTGTTTTTCTTTTGCAATCTGTTTTATTTCTTCTTCTTACAAGCATTTGATTATATGTAAGGAAATTAGGGTTTCTTTTTACCTTGTCAGTTTTGCAGCTTTTAATGTAATCATTTGATGAATAGTTTTTTTTTGTATTAATATTTTGTAATTCATAAGTTTAAGTATATTATATTATATAATTTTGAAAAAAACTTTTTTTTTCTTTTGTGATACTAGGGATTCAACCAAAGTGTCTCAATGCTGAGCATATTCTCAGCTCTGTTTTAAATTTTATTTCCAGATGAGTTTTGCTCAATTTCTTCAGTTGGCCTTAAATTTTGAACTTCATGCCTTAGACTCCAGAATAGTAGATATTTCAGCTGTGCACCACCATATGAACCCCATCTTTTGTATGTACACTTTTGAGCTTTGTACTTTCTTATATATTTCATTATTATTTATTAATAACTTATATTCAGCATTCAATGTGTTAAAATATATTGTTATATTTATGAGTGAAGGGATAAAATAGCATTTTATTATCACACTCTTTTCTCAATATCCTAGCATGTTTTAAGAGTTTTGTTGTTGGTGTTTTCTGTAGTTCCACCATTTATTTTATTATGAGGTTTACCCTGATTGATTTTACTTCATAACATCAATCATGTGGCATCATGGTATTTTGGTCAGCAGTAGACTTTATGTACAACAATGGATCTAGCAAATATCTTAGCCATGTACTAGTCTATACCATCTAGATTCTGTCATTGCACTCAGAGAATTGGAAAATTGCAGAAGATTCTTAGGATAAATTTTCCAGAGTGTATTTCCATAAAGAGAGAAATCATTATATATGCCTATATTTGCAATTACATACTGTATAATTGATATAATTTTTATTTGTTGAATTTTCAAATTTGCTGGTGCATTTTAAATTGTATCTGCTTTTTTAAAATTTTGTACTGAAGATTGAACCCAGGGGTGCTTAACAATAAAGCCACATCCTCAGTCCTTTTTTTAATATTTTATTTAGAGACAGAGTATTGCTGAGTTGCTAAGTGCCTCACTAAGTTGCTCAATACTATATATATATATATATATATATATATATATATATATATATATATATGACAATATTATATATAAAATTGTCTTAGAATTTATGATCCTTTTTTCTTATCCTCCTCAGTCACTGGAACTACAGTTGTCCATCACTAGACTGGGCTCATTTGCTTTTTAAAAGCACCAACATTGATACTGGTAACTCTGTGTTATGTTTATCTTTAATAGCTTCTAATTTTGCTCTTTTGATTAAGAATTTCTTTACTTTTAGTTTTTAAATTTTACTTTTTATTGGGATGGATGATTTGATAATAAATTCTAGTCATTTTATGGCTTACTAATTTTTTGTGTATGTTTTATTTTCACCTCAGGTATAGATAAATTCCAATTTTTCCAGCTGCATGGAGCTCTAAGTGAAACATAATAACCTGTATGGATATTGTTAAAGAAATGGATCCACAATTTTACCAAGTTTTTTGATTGCACTGTACATGCCCAAAGGACATAAAATCAGCATAGTACATTGACACAGCCACATTAATGTTTATAGCAGCACAATTCACAATAGCTAAGCTATAAAACCAACTGTTCAATGATGAATGGGTCCCTTCAATGATGACAGGATAAAAAACTGTTGCTTATGTACACAATAAACTATGAATCGGCCCTAAAGAAGAATGACTTTATGACATTTGCCAGGAAATGGAAGAATCTGGAGATTTCATTGCTAAGTAAGACAAACCATTTCTTTAAAACCAAATGTTGAAAGTTAGTGCTGATATGTGAACTCTCAAGCTCATAAAGTGGGGGGGGGTAAGAAAGAAGATCAATAGATTGCACAATGGTAAACAAAAAATAAATAAATGAATAAATAAATAAATAAATAAAAGGGACAAGGATAGATATATAAAAGATATATATCTGTAAGTGAATCCTACAATTGTAGCCACCAAAGAGAACACAATTTTAATTAGGATGAGATATATCCCATGCTTGCATAATACCATAAATATCGATTTTACTCTCAGGTAGAACTAGAAAGAACCAAGAAAATTTAAAAAAGTTATATTTGTTTGAAGATCCATATGTATATTCTATTATATATATATCATACAATATAAACATTGATCAAAGTTTGTATATATATATATATAATTTTGTACGTTAAAAATGTTAAAATTAGAAAGGAAAATTCAAACAAGATTGTTGTTGCTATTTTTTATATTAATAACATACATAAAGACCATAAAATGTTTGAACTTAAATAAACTATTAAATATTTCCATTAAGTGGTCTGTCTACCTTGTTACATTTCAAAATTTCTCTTATACCATTGATATTGGAATTAATAGCTCACTACACATTCAGAATAGCCAGCTCTATCAGAGAAATAACAAATAAGATTCTACACATTAGTAAATCTCTGATTAGTGGTTGTACAATTAAAATTTGAGGATTTTTTTTCTTAATTACCATTATTTTCTCATCTGAAAAATATGCATAATTTAGATCAAGATATAAAAAATTACAAAATATATATTTTTGTGATAATGCCTGAGTTTTATATTGTGTTTCATAAATGTGGAATATGTATACTTTTTTGACTTTAAATCACTTTTTCTGCATAAGCAGATAATAGTTTCATTGTGTTCCAAAACACTACCTGCATGATACTCTACTAACTCTCATTTCAACTTTAATTACATTACAGACTTTGCAAATGTTCATGTGGTCAATGTGTTATTTATTTACCTATTCTTACTTTAGGAACTGTTAACATTTATGGATATAGCCATTGATTTTATTGAAGAGGAGTGGGAATGCCTTCAGCCTGCTCAGAAAAATTTATATAGAGATGTGATGCTAGAGAACTATAGAAACTTGGCCTTCCTGGGTAAGTTTACTTTCCCTTTAATTTATTAATTACTAATTATTATTTAAGTTACTTCTGTTGCAGCATATCTTCTGGGAACTTCTCTATAAGAATGAGTTTCAGATTTGTGTTTCAAAGAAAAAGGGCATTTTAGTACAGATATTTTACTCTCTCTCTGTCTCTCTGTCTCTCTGTCTCTCTGTCTCTCTCTCTCTCTCTCTCTCTCTCTATATATATATATATATATATATATATATATATATATATAATTTTACTCTTTAATCTGTCTCTTTCTTTGTGTGTTACACATTCTTCACTTTAGATAAGTAGTACCTACTATAATTTAATGATGTAAACTATTGTAGACTACACATAGCAGGGGACACAGTTGAGTCATTCAAATGTCAAGGAGAAAACCAAACTAAAAAATGTTGAAAGAGTAGTTATCTAGAAGAAGAAATTTTCAGAAGCTTAGGTTTATTTATTTTGATTGTAATCATTGAACACATACTGCCCTATATTTATCACACTTTCAAATTCCTTGTTTTTCTCTGCTTTCTTTTTTAGTGATGTCCCAGTTTATTCAGATTAACCATCAAAACTTACCTTTTGTTGTGAGCGCCAGCATAATCTGTTTCAAATCTTCTTGTGAGGAACCCTTTAAAAAAGCAAACAGAAGAGAGAGACACACACACAGTGAAAAGGAAAGAAAAAAAAAACTGGCCACCCCTCTTAACAGCTGCACATATAATACACCAAAATTACATAGCTTCTGATACGATGACTACATTCTAATCCCATGTTTCTTTAACCCCAAGTTCTAGCTAACCAAGATTAGGTACAGTTAATACAAATATAGAGCCCCTTCTAAGGACATTACCACAGAAACTAGATAGTGCACCTGTAGAGTTGTCTTAATAGCGTAAGGGAGAAACTGCTGGGCATTACAATTGTGGGGCTCAGGGTGCCAGTTACAATCACTCCCACACTTTCCTGTCTATTCCAACGTCAGAATACCTAATACCTCCCTTCTTTTTTAAGGCCTTTTGAATAAATAATATTACCTATCTCCTTAATGCTGGTGGGGGCAAAAAATAGGGCAGGCATAGATAACAGCAAGTTCCAACATCAGTAAACATCCACCTATGAATATTTTGACCCAGATGAAATTGAGTAAACATGAAGTTAACGAATCCAACAAGTCCAAAATCCATCATCTTGTTGAACCTTATTAATGATATCTTTAAGGTAATCTAAGTCTATTGAAATAAAATTACTATTATAACTTAAATTGAAGGGACACATATTATTAAATTTCTGATATCCTTTATGATGTAACGATAACAAACAATCAATTGCCGTGTGATTGTCAAGTATGGCTTGACAATGTTGTTTTTGTTCTTCATAAAGCATCTTTACATCCATGGAGGCATGACTAATACTGTTTATGATAGCATAGGTGAGTTTCATTGAAGTTTTATAAGCCCGTAGAGCTAGTCCAGGTAAACCCATTAAGGAGAATGTCAAAGCATTAAATTCTGCCTTAGATATTAGCTTCACTAAATCATCACAGGTTTTATCAAGAGAAATAGACCTTTTATGAATAAATTGCACAGGATGGTGACCTATTAAATACTATGTGGATGGTAAGGACACATTATTGTGCTAAGACAGCAATGAATACCATGAGAAATTTTTGCAGGTATATAACAATTGTATGCAAGTGAATCAAGATATTGTAATGGGTTCCAGAAGTCCAGGATCTGACAGTACTGAATTTACCAGAGCTGGTGTACAAAAACAGAGCAAAATTGTTATTAAGGCCAAAGCATTTACAGAGTTTTGTTTGAATTTAGCAATCAAAGCAGTAAAAAAGTTATTTAGAGTACATTCTAACCCCATTTTAGCCAACACCTGTTGAGCTGAGGCTGTTAATGGTTTTAATATCCTCCAAAGTAACTAGAATTCAAGTACCTTGGGGTCCTCTTTTAATGTTTCTCCTCTTTTGAGGAGAATGATTATTCTCTTGTTTGGATGAACTCTTCTCTTCCAGGGTTAAATGAAACTTAGAAATCAGTTTGTGAAGTCCCTGATATACATTTATAATTGCTATTTTTCATGCATGAAGCTAGAGTCCAAACAGGACATGTTGGCATAAGTGTAGCAGTCTATGCTTTTCCCCACATGATCAAAGGCATAGAATCTTGTCATGCTGGTCAGGTGGAACCTCATATATTACATAATTTTTTTTGGTAATGGCTGTTTGTGAATAAAATGTCTATTCAATACAGATGACCAATTTTGAGTATTAACTTTATGTTGTATATTGAGCACATTAACTGTAAATAAAACAATATTTAATGCATATTAATATAAGAGAGGCTATATCTTTGTTTGTTTCTGTTTTAAAAGGCAAGTAGTTTGATACAATTTGCTCACTCAACAAAAGCATGTCCAAAAGAATTATGAGAAATTTCATGATTTAAAACTATATCTCATTGATTAAAAATTGTGCAAAAGGATGAGATGTAAAGGCAGGAGCATTATCCATCGTTAAACAAATAGGGCCTCTAGGAGCAGATCATGCTTGGTTTCTTTCCATGCTCACTGACTGCTGGAACTGACTTGACATTTTCTTTTTTTAGATTCAATTCTGTTAGTATTTTTTTTTAAATTTTGTTTTGTGTTTTGCAATAATGCATTAGCAATCATAAATATTTTGAAGTGAATAAATCATTATACTTCTACTTTGTAATTTTTTTATATTTGTTATTTTTTAAAATTTTGATTAGTGATTTAATTTCTGGAACATTGTTTTTTTTTTATTCTGGTATTCTTGCATTCTTTTCACACTTCATATATATAGTCTTTGACTATAATATCAACCCTACACAAAACACAGTGTGTGTGTTTGTGTTTGTGTGTGTGTGTGTGTGTGTATATCCCACTTCTCTTTATATGTCCTATACTTTTTTAATTTTTACAGTATTTTACAAGTTACTTAGACTTGTCTTAAACTTGGTACTGCTTGATAAGCCTCTCCCATGTTGGTAGAATTTCAGATTTGCACACTAGGAATGCCCCTCTCATTTTTTCTTAAAGAATTATTCACCTAAACATTGTGCTTATTGATGTTAATATCTTTCAATTTCACTCTCTAAACTTTTTAAAAATAGTTATTTAGTGTTCCTTGAGTAATTCATAACTGTCAGTATCCTAATGTTAAATTCTTAATGTTTTTTTTTTTGTGTGTGTCATTTGGATTTATCCATGCTTCTCTTTGTTTATATTTGCTGTACTATATTTTATTTGTTAATTAAAGGAGGCATCAGTAGTTTATATAGTCCATTTTCAGGAAAAAAGTATAAAAATCTTTTAAGTAAATAAAAATAAGCAAGAACAGTGCTGCATCCTTGTAATATTTTCTAAATGGGAGGCCATGCAAAAGTACTTCATATTTGAGAGAAGTCACAGAAATTTAGAAACAGCATGGCTCCAACAATTTTAAAAAGACTTCTATTGTAGTTCGTGATATAGAATTTTTGGGGTAATCTCTAGTATTACACATGAAACATTAAAAGTTGGATGACCTAAAGATCCAGAATTGCCAGTACTAAATATGTATCCATGGACAATTAAATCAGATAATTGAAGATATTCCTCTGCTTTTGTGTTTAGTGCAAATATTTTTCTCAGTATTAAAGCTACGGACTCAATGTGTGTGCCCATCAATGTCAAATGTGTAAAACTATGCACTTATATAGTATTATTATTTAGTTATAAAATATTTTGTCTCTTAAAGCGTTATAAGAAATATATGCAGGACTGTGAATTAAGTGAAAGGTGGCAGGCAGGTATTAAGTTGTAGGAGCATTTGATTCACATGTGGAAGTCAGAAATTTAGTGAGCAAAATTTTGCTCACCAGGGACTGTGTTTTGTGTAGGGTTGATATTATAGTCAAAGTCTCCATATTTTTATTTTATTGAGCATAATAGGGTCAGGAGTTTTATTTTACCACATAGTGAGTGTATTATGTTTTTCATAAATACTAGTAGAAGGAATACAATACTTTGTAAGAACAAATTGATAATTATATGAAATAATGATTGTGTTAGTTCATTCTATTTATTCATTTTACCTTATATATATAGTATAAAATACCATGATATATTTATAAATAAACAAAGTTGTATTTGTCAATAAAGAAAATTCTCATATCACACGAATGTAAAAATATAAAAATCAATTTATTGTACATGATTGTCATGTGTTGAATTCATCCAAGTATTATGGCCATAGGTGATGCAAGGTTTTTATAGTCTTTTAAAATGTTTATATGAAAAATTATATAGACATATACGTGTATAATTCTTAGTAAATTTTTTATTCATATTTCTTTTTAATAGTCCATTGCCTGTTTACTCTTGTTGAATATTTATGGTATTATCTCTCAAAATCTACTAGTTATTTTCATGTCTCTATGTCATGGTAGTCAAAAACCTTTTTTTGGACACTCTTTGAAAAATCCAGAAATGTTTGTACATGTTTTACATTTCTCTTATTCTCATGACAGTGAAGGTAGCTGGTAGATATTTCCTAAATACACAATACTATCTTATGAAGGATAAAAGGCTGTTAATGCTACTTTTCTACATTTTATTATGTTACTCTTCTTATTGATGTACTCCTCTTGGATACTGTGCTCTCTACAAGAATTTGGGTAATATACTCAAGGGGATTGTTTTCTGTACATTTTTATTGAAATAATATATATTTTTTTGTTTTATGGTGACTTTAGACTTACTAATCTGCTACACTCCTGATGTACTTATGTTACCTTAATTTCATGTTATGTATGCAAAATATATTTATCCTAATATAATAGGTATTTTTTAAAATTTTTGTTTATTTCAGCCATGTCTCATAATCATACCCAAGAATATTCACCAGAAAAGGGCCTAAAACATATATTTCATGAAGTTATAAGTGCAAAATATAGAAGTTGTGATCTTGACTATTTACCACAAAAGCAAATATGGAAAACTACAAGTGAGAGTGAACACCAGAAATCATATATAAAATCAGGGATTGTTCACCACCAGAGAATTTATACTGGAGAGAATCCCTACAAATATACGGAATGTTGCAAAGCTTTTAGTAAACAAAAAGGTCTTATTTACCACAGAGGAACCCACACTGGAGAGAAGCCCTACAAATGTACAGGATGTGGCAAAGCTTTTGGTCGAAAAACACTCCTAATTTGCCACAACAGAACTCACATTGGGGAGAAGCCCTACAAATGTAAATAATGTGGCAAAGCTTTTGGTCAAAAATCAAACCTTATTCGCCACAGAAGAACTCACACTGGAGAGAAGCCCTACAAATGTAAAGATTGTGGCAAAGCTTTTGGTCAAAAATCACACCTTATTTGCCACAGTGGAACTCACACTGAAGAGAAGCCCTACAAATGTAAAGATTGTGGCAAAGCTTTTGGTCAAAAATCACACCTTATTTGCCACAGGAGAACTCACACTGGAGAGAAGCCCTACAAATTTACAGAATGTGGTAAAGCTTTTGGTCTAAAATCACTCCTAATTTGCCACAACAGAACTCACACTGGAGAGAAGCCATACAAATGTACAGAATGTGGCAAAGCTTTTGGTCAAAAATCAAACCTTATTCGCCACAGAAGAACTCACACTGGAGAGAAGCCCTACAAATGTAAAGATTGTGGCAAAGCTTTTGGTCAAAAATCAGACCTTATTTGTCACAACAGAACTCACATTGGAGAGAAGCCCTTCAAATGTACAGAATGTGGCAAAGCTTTTGGTCACAAATCATACCTTATTTGCCACAACAGAACTCACAGTGGAGAGAAACCCTTCAAATGTAAAGATTGTGGCAAAGCTTTTGGTCGAAAATCACTCCTAATTTGCCACAGCAGAACACACACTGGAGAGAAGCCCTTCAAATGTACAGAATGTGGCAAAGCTTTTGGTCAAAAATCAAACCTTATTCGCCACAGAAGAACTCACACTGGAGAGAAGCCCTACAAATGTAAAGATTGTGGCAAAGCTTTTGGTCAAAAATCACACCTTATTTGCCACAGGAGAACTCACACTGGAGAGAAGCCTTAAAAATGTAAAGAATGTGGCAAAGTGTTCAGTCAACAATCACACCTTATTTGCCACAATAGAACTCACACTGGAGAGAAGCCTTACAAATGCAAAGTATGTGACAAAGTTTTTACTCAAATATTACACCTTATTTGCCACAGAAGAATTTACACTGGAGAGAAGCCTTACAATTATAAGGAATGTGGCAAAGCTTTTAGCCATAAAGCAGGCCTTATTCACCACAACAGAACTCACACTGGAGAATAGCCCTACAAATTTGAATAATGTGGAAAAGCTTTTAATAAAAAAATAAAACTTTATTCACCATAGCAGAAGACATCCTAGTGAATGTGAAATGTGAATAAAGTGATAATACTTTTAAAGAAAGACTAAACCTTGGGGCTGGGTTTGTGGTTCAGTGGTAGAGTGCTAGCCTCGCATGTTTGAGATCCTGGGTTTGATCCTCAGCACCACATAAAAATACATAAGTGAAATAAAAGTATTGTGTCCAACTACAACTAACAAATAAACATTAACAAAAAGAAAGACTAAACCTTATTAACAACAGAATTTATACAGAAAAGAACCCCTACAAATTGAAACAATGCAGCAAAGCTTTTAATAAGAAATCAATTCTTTTCACCACTTATAAGGCTACTTATTCTGGAAAGAAGACATATAAATGTAGAGAATGTAGAAACATTTTAAATTATATATCATATATTACTAGACATCAGAGAAAACACACTGGAGAGAAGCTCTACAAATGAGATCATTATACCATTACTCTAAGAAAAGGACAACATTTCATCCTCACCAAAATAACCATAGTGTAGAGAAAGTTTTGAAATGTGAAAATTGACAATGTGACAATGCCTCCAAAATTTATTCACCTATATTCAGCACCTGTGGATACATACTGGTTAGAGAAAATACAAATGTAAAAAAAAATGTACCCATATCTTTCTTAAACACTGCTTATTTTTGGATAATTCATTCTGCCCAGAAACCCTAAAAAGTTAAATAATATTTCCAAAACGTAATTAAATTTTAAATTCATTGAACATCTGAAAACTAATACTAGTAGTGAACATTGAACAGATTTCATCCAAAATGTATGCCTTATATAACAATGAAACATTTATACTAAATTTGAGAGTAAAGTTATTATCCATATATTACACCTTGATGTATATGAGGATCAATAAAATACAGAACTCATTTAAGTTTAGAAAACAAGTAGTTGTCCTTAACTTTTACTTAAATTTATTAAGCATTATCAAGTTATTTTGTAGAAATATCAGTCATAAATATCATACATGCATAGTGAAGAAACCTCATCTTTCAAAGAATATAACTTTTTCTAAATCAAAAATTACTATTTTCACTTTTGAATACTGAGAAAAGAATTATATGAAATCTATTTCTGGTGTTTAACACTCAAGTGTAATATTTTAAACTTTATTTTTTTTTGTATTTCAGTTTAAGTTTAGGTATTTTATACACTGAGCCACATTCCTAAGCCCTCTCTCCACTTTTTCAAATTTTGAGACTGTCTCCTATGTTGCTTGAAACCACACTAAGTTGCTGAGGCTGAATTTAAACTTCTGAAATTACTCAGCTTCCCAATTTGCTTGGATTACAAACATGGACCATCATGCCAGGTTTACAGTGCATGTTTTTTACCTATATTTACCTTATGTATACAATATGTCTTTATAAATGAATATTTGTTTATATATTAACACTCATGTATTGCATCCTGTTGTTAAATGACAGGCATCATAGTGTTCCACTTGACTAAATTGTTCTATGTAACTGTAAAACATACTGTTGAGTAAATAATACTCTAGCATCTGTTAATACTTTTACACATTTTAATCAAACTTAATGTGGAATATAATTTGCATACGTCAGATATTTTTTTTTTCTTTTTGTATTTATGTTGAGTTATAAGAAGGATATAGATATAGGAAAATAAGCCTCAAATTTTCATATCTTGATTGATAAATTTTAAAATTTTAACTTTTTAACATTTTAACATTTTCTAGTGCTTTTAATAGACTGAATTTCCACCAACATAAAGGTAGCTCTTACAGGAGAGAAGAGCTTTATCTTTCTTGTGTGCATAATGGCCTTCTAGACTTCGTCCTCATTGGAGACATTTCATTTTTCTGTGAATGAGGTCAATGATCAGTGTTTTCATGTACATTAGTAAATTCTGACATCATTGTTATTCTATAGGTAGTGTTATTTCAGGGCAGGAATTGGAGAAATGGATGTAGAGTCAAGGTTGAGTGAGGCCTTATACTTATGACAAAATAATCAATGAGCTATGTTTTATAGCCTCATTTTCTGAGGACCAAGTAGTAAGAGGTAAACTGAGAAGGTTGTATGCAAAGATTAAGTTTCTTATCATAAAATGTTTGCTTTTCAGCTACAATAGGGTAAAAGCTTCTTATACACAGAATCCATACAAAAATCAATGAATATCATTCACAATTTTATTAACATTACATATAATTAATGAAGAACTGAGTTTACAGCAACCTATGCCTAAGAACAAGGTCTGGGGACATTGTACACTCTTCAATATACACATATTTATAACAATTTAATTATACACGAAACTACACTAAATGAGAAGAAAAATCAATTGGATCAACAAACAACAATATAGAAATAAAAACTTGTAAAAACTTAAGCAAGAGACCAATAGTGGATGAAGTGTGGTTTCCAAATGCTAGGGGGAAAATGGACATAAAATCAGTTAAAGGTAATTGAAGAAAGATAAGTTACCCAGTTTGAGCTACAACAGCATTTGAAAGAAAAAGAGTCACCAAGTAAGCAAAGATTATTCACTTCCATTTGTATGCTTTGTAATATTTTCCAAAAGTTTTCTGCATATTTTATTGCAGTCAAATTGGGAAACAATCCAGAAAGTCAAAAAAGACAATTATTGCTCCTCTGGTTTTAAAAGCAAGAAAAGGAATAGAGAGAGATTTATTGAGCTAGAAAAATTTACTCATTAGAGATAAAAAAAAAAAGAAATGAGATTACCAGAGTCTAAGTATAATGTATTTCAGCCATCCCTGGCTGCACAGGACATTTTTGCTTAACAAAGAATTTGTTCACGTATGTAAGCTTAAAGAACACTGCTGTTTTTAGTCAGTCTTTTTCATTAATAACAATTATGTACCTTTCAACAGTTTCCTGCCACAAAAATAAACAATTTCAGAAATCTTCTGGTTCATCTTCCTTAAATTCTGCCACAATATTCACCAGGACAAGATAATATAAAACTTTTGGCAGCCCCATCAAGGCATTCACTTCTATTAATTTTAAGGCCAAACATATACTGCATAGAAAAGTATGATACATGGAACAACATAATTTTACTTAGTAAAAATAATTTTTTTCATGAAAAAATATATCCCATCTCCTTTGTCTTGGGATTACATTAGAAAAATATGAGGTAATTATACTGTGTATTATGACCTTAGGCTATGAGCCTTAAAATTACCTTAAAATACAAAAGAATATTAATGTTTATTTTTAAATATAGTTTTTATATTTCAAATATTCAAATTCCACAGCAATCAATGATACAAAAACATGAGAAAAACAACTGCAGTTTGATGTCTCATCATGACATTTCAATACCTGCTGTAGATTGCCTGTGGCTTCCACTTTTAAATTTAAAAAATAATATTTTTTTCCATACAATTTGGGTGAAGTGGAGGACAAAATCTCCTGCATTGTTTTCCTGGGCAAGCCATCATACATGAAACAACTGAACCCCAAATCAAAATATGTTTACTCTACATTCTAATTATATCAGTTATTAACTCATATAGTATAAAACAAATTCACTTTCTTCTGGTTGAAAATCTTGAGCTCAAAGATATGTTACCTGGGAGCTAAAAGAAGTATGACATAAATAATGAGGTCTTTTTTTCCATAAGGCAAATTGCACTTTTTGTATTTGATTTTTCTGCCTGTGAAGATCTACATTTCTCTTCCTACAATGGTATTATGATTGATGGTGACTTGTGTGATTACAGGAGGCTTAAAATGCAGCTACATGTGTTTGAGTCCTTTCACTGGTAAAAAATACCATTATTTGTACTCTAATAGGAGACTCAAAATGGTGCTAGACAAACCTATTTTTTTTTTTAAATCTGCCTCTTTAGTCATGGTTTTCTAATGGTTTTGATCTAGTCAGTTCAGACCATTTCTGATTAATGGGTGTCATCAAGATGTAAATTCCTCTATAATCATTAGCAATGAGACAATTTTTCCCATTAAAAATAAAAATATTCTCATAGTCTTTGCTGTATTCTAAGGAACCACTCTTGTTTTTGCTTGACTAAACAAAATAAATTCCACATACTTGAGTCCCAAAGTAAATGGCAATACGTTAACCTAAGCACCATGAGAAATATAAGAAATACAAGATATTACCTTTGAAATATAAAAATAAATAAGAATCAAAAATGATAAGCCATTACCATCTAAACTATACCAGAGCTTTTAAAATGTAATCTTAGATGTTCTACTCACTCTCCTAGTAAGATGTCTTAGACTCAAAGATATTTAATCACTCACTAAAGGGCACTCAGTGAATGCATACCAGTTCTTATTCTAAAGCTTTTACAGAATTTTTTGATAATACATTGCAAAGTCTCACCTGTCTTCTTTAGAAATAAGACACAGAGGTTGTTTTAGTCTGTTTTATAATGTTATAGAAAAATACCAGAAACAGGCCAATGTATAAAAAGAGATATAAATGCATAAAAATATTTTCTGAGAGGCTGGCGGTGTGGCTCAGTGGTAGAGTGCTCACCTGTCACATGCAAGAAGCTGGGTTTAATTCTCAGCACCACATAAAAATGAATAAATAAATATAATAAAGGTATTGTGTCCAACTACAACTTATAAATAAATAAAAATATTTTTTGAGTACATAGTTCTGAAGATTTAAGTGCATTGTACCAGAATCTTCTCAGCTCCTGTGACAGCTCCTTCACCTGCATTACACATGAGGTGGCATTATGGTGAGGGCTCATTTGAGAGACAGAGAGAACATAATGAGACAGGAAGTCAGATAAATTCAGAAAAAAAGACTTGCTCTTTTGTAACAACCGGCTTTAATAAGAACTATGTTGTGCCCCATGAAAGTTACATTAACCCTCTCCAAAAACATCTTCCCCAATGATCTAACCATAATTTACTAGATCTCGCTTCTTAAACATTCCACTATTTTCCAACTCTCTCCCTTTGAATCTAAGTTCCAAACACATGAACATTTGGGGGACATACTCAAATCATAATGAAAGTAATATGAGAGAGACAATGGTAAAAATGAGACATAAAATGTCATTTCTTAGTAGTTATAAAGATTCTAGATATGACAATAAAATGCTTTAGAATATAGAAATTATTTTATGTTGATTTTTTATTTTAAAGACAATAGGAAATTTAATTAACTTACTTTTTGAAGAATGAATGAATTTGAATGTGACAAGACTAATGGGCTAGGTAAATTAAAATAAGGGAAAAGTCTGTGCAAAAACTCAATGAATGTTTAGTAAACCATGCCTAGGTATAAAAAGATAATGCTGGGCTTTCTGATTATGCTATATCAAGCCAAAAGTTTACTGGCTAAAATCTGGTGGCCCTCAAAACCAGAGCAAATATTCATATAAAAGATGCAGTGGTTATCAGTCTCAAGAGCTTCCTACTTAAAATATCTGCTTCCAAAGACTACATGATTTATAGAAATTCTCAGGAGTATTATATTTCTCTCAATTTTTAGCTTTCTATATAGTTACTGCACCATCTCATGGCCAGATCAATATTTTCTTGAACTTCTTCATATATTAATCTATACACTATCTCAGATATGTTTGTTTCTAGATTGTCAGGGGTCCCTCCTAGTGAATTCTGAAACCTGTGAGAGGTTGAACAAGCATAGATATTTGCTTATGAAAAATAAGCCATTTTGTAGGTGGGAAGTAAAGGGAGAAAAGATGTAAAAGTCATCATCTAAACTTGTATGTGCTGATACTACACAAGATTATCCCAATGATGTCTGGTTTAGGGTAGGGAAGCAACTTTTCTTAAACATTATGACAAAAAGTTCATCAAATATGGTTGTTACAGATTTTTGAGAACACCTAATTTTTTTAGTAATTTCTACATTGAAAAACTAGTGTTACTTTTAACAAACCATCCATCCATTGCAATAAATCTGAAATAGTTCTCCAATATTGCAAAACAGAAAATTGATGTTATTATTCACTGAATGCCAATATTTTCCAATAACACCTCACACCACAATATATGTACCTTATATAGTTTAACACCTACAGGGGTTCTTAACACAATGGATAGATAATTAAAGTAAAGAGTGAAATGAGACTCAGAAACAACTAATTATAGTAAAAATTATTATTACCTTATTTCAAATACTAGTGCACCCTTTTGCTTTTGTTTTCCCAAAAGTTAATTTTTTTAACCTTTGGTATGATATTTCACTTTATTTAAATAACATAATAAATAGTACTGTTTTTTCATATGTACTCTCTGATGCATCTCAAATATATTTGCATACCACAAGACCTTAGCAGATTTCTATACACATTATTCACTAGAGAAACAGTAGTTACTTCTGAAATCTATATTGCTCTTTTCAAATGAGGTCTTGCAGTTTTTTTAAAAAAAATATATCTGAAATAATTATAATGAACTTATTTCTAATTATCATATAGTAAGTACCTTATAAATATTTGTGAAAAGGATGGAAAAATAATAAAAATATTTATATAATCTGTAAAATATGGTATGTGGTATTTCATGATTTTAGCTACAACTTATTGAATATTATAACAATCTTACTATGTGAGTATGATGTGGGTATGATGAACCAATAATAAATAAAAATTTCATCCTGCATTGTTAGTAATTCACCAAACAATTTTTTTCAAAAACAGACACTCTGATGTGTGGTTTTTGTCAACTATTATTTTATGAATGAATGAATCTCAGTAAATGAATAATTGAAACTACATACTTGCTTAGGGTGACTATCATTCATTGTTAAAAAACCTTTAGCTATATAAAATTTTAATACTGTATGTACCATTGTGATATAATGGAATTTTGATAAAATGTACATTAATAATGCTGGTCATTCATTGAGTCTTATATTAGTTTATGAAATAAACTTACTGCATATGATTTCCTCAATTCTAAGTGCCTTATGTTTTAAGAAACTGTATGGACAATGCAAATTAAAGTTAGCAAACTAATATCAAGAGCAGAAACACCACAGGAAAGATGAAAACAAAGAATTGGGAGATTCCACCATTATAGATGTAATTTTCTCAACATCTTCTCAATGTATGTAAACCAATATTGATACTAAAATTAATGAGCAAACTCTTCTCATGCTGATTGTGCATGATACTATTATATAAAATGAAAACAAGCAAATGTGTCAGAGATGCATTTTACAACATTAGTTGAAAATACAATTGATTGATCAGTATCACACTGTGTTTGACCCCAGCCAATACCTTCTCAGTGTGCAAGATATATGGGTAAAAATAAAAAAAATCAAGTAAAATTTATATTAAAGAATAAAAACTATTTTTTTCATAAGTAAAATGTCTTTTTGAAACAACATGACAATAAACTGTACCCTATCACATAAAGGAAAGCAACAATTCTGGTAAACTTCTTCATTTTATTCTTTGAATATGCCAAGTATTCTTTGGCAAACTTCCACATATATTGTTTTAATTTCACAGGTGTAAATTATATCTGGTTTTCTCTAAATTGCTACTTATTTAATATAAATTTGTTGAGAAATTATTTCTGCATGTGCTGATACTGAAATACAGTGAGGAATCTAAGTCATTTAAAGCTCTATGAATTGCAATCCCAGAATGGTGGGAGGAAACTGTATATAATCATGAGAAACATATTGAGTACTATGAATTTGTTCCAGATATTTATTTCCCTTAGTATCCACTTTTCACATAAACTAGTGCTTTTAAATGAGGCTGAATATTAAATATCATAGAAAAGGCCATCAGATTAATCAGAAAAAGAAGTTTAAAAGAGAAACAATCAAATCATAAACATCTGGTAGAAACAAGAACTGGCCAACTGTTGGATCTTAGCTTTTGACTTTACTAAATTTTCTTTTATCTTTTTTTTATTATGACTAAGAGGAAGGTACTTCTATTAAAACCATGACCAGAATAATTTATAGCAATATATTTTTCTAAAACATGGATAAAATTGACTTGCTAACTCAGGATAGAATCTAATGAGTAAATCTTGTTATGGTAAGAAAAAAAAAGTATAACTACTCAACATGAATATTGGCCTTTTCAAGAAAAGAATATTAGGGTGAAATCCAGTTTGGTAAGATAGTATTGAATATTTTATATCAAAGAAAAGGCAGAAATATTTAAAATAATTTTTATTATTAGATGCATGTAAAAAAAAAGGTAGTGTCCAGGCCTGATGTGGTGGTACATACCTGTAATCCCAAATATCATAGAGGCTGAGGCAGAAGGATATATTTATTTTGAGACCAGGTCTCAAAATAAAATATCAAAGAATTTTGTATATATGTGAGTGATAAAGCACCCCGAGTTCAATCCTCAGTGCCATATAAAACAGTAGTTTCCAAAATTTACATCCAAATCAGCAGCCTACACTCTATCTGCAACTATGTAAAGTTTTAAAAGGAAACTAAATTTAGCAATACCTACTACCAGTTATCTGATTATATTGATCATAATCTTGAAATATATACATAGAAGACCCTTCACAATGTTTTAGGTGTTCCCATTATTTTCTCTAATTGCAATGAGAGAGGGAGGAAAACCAATTTAACTTATGGGGCCACTTCTTTTTCTTCAGGCCTAATGAATCAAATATTAAAAGAATTTAGCGTTTAATTGATTATCATTTATGATATGTGTCCTGTGATTTCTTGCTTAATCTACATTGGGCACTTTATTATTTCTGAGTATCAGCATCTGTACAGGCCACCACACCCCACTCTATTTTTTAATAGTTACAAGTCCCTGTGTTCATGCTTCCTCAGTTAGTTATTCTCTTTTAAAAATAATTATGCATTGTATTCTTTGTCTACAGAAAATTTATGAAGGTTAAAAACCCATAAGCATTATCACAAATTTGACTTTAAGATACTTTTCATCACAAACACACACCAGAAATAAGAATGATTTCTTTCTCTAATTTATTAGCCTTTCTGACATCCAATATCAGGACATGAATGCTGCTCATGGAGGGATGTTCTTACCATCAAGAACAATCAATACTACTTTCTTCTATCCCATTAAATTTTACAAAATTGCACATTTTACTGTATTTCACATACAGAACTTGGCTTTCCATTATTTGTGTTTAGTGCATTTTTACTTTCTTTTTTCATCACTTTGTTTTTCCTGTATATTCTAATATTCATTTTTTTGTGGTGAGAAAAATAGATCACTAGAATCTTCTAACTTTTGCTACATTCAATCACTTGACTACTCACTAGCTAATATTTCTATTAAATCATCATTTTAAAAGTAGGACTGAAGTGTGCTAACAAAACTATTTTCAAGTTCTATTGCAGAATCAGCATAACTTCCTTGAGCTCTGAGGTTAGAGCCACTGTTTCTGTCCACAAACTCTGCTCCCTTTTTTAAAAATTTTTCTTCTATATTGAGTAAATATCTTTGAAATGAGGCATGGAAAATAGACTTTTAGATTTTTATTATTTATGAAAATCTATTTTTATTTATCATTGATGGACAATCTGCTTCATTTTAGAATACTAGGTTGAATACTATTTTCCTTTAAATCTTGAGGTTATTCTGAATTTATCATCTATAATCCATCATTAAGGATAAATACTTGGTTTTTTTTCTTGCTTTCTTGAAGCTGACCATGGTTTTTCATTTTAGGATATTTTCTTTGTTTTAAGCATAGCTACTGAGAAAATCTGGAGATATATTTAGCATATTTAAATTTTATTTTCTTGATTATAGCATTCAATCAAAATTGAATATTACCAGACCTAATGTTCTTTTCAGTATATACATGTAGGAAAATGGATAAAATATGGAAAATAATATATCTGTTTCTCAGACACCAAAAATAGGCATAGCAGATGAGTGAAACCATAAGCAATAAGTGCAGACTGGTTAGGTGAAATATAACTATATTTTAAAAAATGGTTCTTAGTAAGTGCATTTTGATAAAATGCTGTTAAAACTTATGGGTAAAGGGGAAGTGAAAATAATCAAAGTATACCACTGTAAGAAATACTTGAGGTCTGGCACCTGAGAGCAGACTGTGGGGGAAACTTCATGTTATGATAGGAAAGAATTCCCCACTTTCCCTTCACCCTCTCACCCACTTAACCTCACCAGAAACCACCAAGATGCCCAGAATAAAAGGTTTAAAGTTCAATAGTCACACTCTTTCCAACTACAAAAAACAGTTACTATTCAACTGAACAAAGAATCTAATGTGCAAAGTTAAGGGGATCTGAGACATCATAAAAAAGGTAGGTTAAAGATAATTCTGTTTTATTTATTTATTTATTTATTTATTTTGTGTGTGTGTGTGTGTGTGTTTTGTTTTGTTCCAAGGGTGTGGCTATTCCTTGGTCACCTGAACTCAGCAAAGAAACTGTTATTTTGATGAAGTGTTAGTGGGTGACCCACATTAAAAACAGACAAATGTTAAAAAAAATTTTAAAAAGCCTAATTACCAAAAAAAAAATGTTGCTACTTTCTCCCTCTACATTTCATTTAAAAAAAATCATTTTTAGTTTTAGGTGGACACAATATCTTTATTTTTTTTTTAAATTTTTAAATGGTGCTGAGAGTTGAACCCAGTGCTTCACACATGCTAGGCAAGCATGCTACTATTGAGCCATATCCCCAGCATTAAAGTATCTCGTTTTAAGTTTTAATTTTTATTTTTAGTCCTGAAAGGTAGACAGTAAAACAGCTTCTGGAAGAATTTATAAACAACTGCATGAGGGTCTGGGAGGCTGAGAGGCTGAAGCAGGGCTGGGAGGAGCAGACCAGAAGTCTGACTAAGGAGCAGACTTCCCTTAGTCATTGGAGGCCAATTATAACTAAAAAGAGACAAAAATCAATAAGTGTTTGTAAATCAAAAAACGACACAGATTATCAAGTTAGTATCAGTTATAAAAATTCATATAATCAAGAAAATAGAGAAATCATGAACACAGATTAGAAAAATAATAGGGTGTAAATTTTATTTTTAGAAGCTTATTGGTGATACATAAAAATAAAGATGAATTTTATATTTTGATTTTAAATGGAAGGCAAAGAGATATGCAAGTCATATAGTACTTCACAAACCTTACTTTAGTTACAAAAATATAATCAATTGATAACTTCTACTTATTTTACTCTCTATCTTCCTTGGCATTTCACCTGAAGTCACACTTGTAGAGTGTGACCAATAACTAAGCAAATAACTAACCAAGAAGATAGTCACTGAAGTTACACTCTTTCTCAGAAAACCCCAATCAATTTCAGAGCAAAGGTGTGATACAACACCTATTCATTTCCTTCTTTGGGAAAAGGTCCCTTTTGCAAATAAGATAGAAAAGGAAATTGGCTAACCTCTATCAAAATATTACTAGAAATAAATATGAGTTATCTTCATTTAGAAGTAAAGTGAAATAAAATAACACCATTGTACATTATCTTTCAGGATTATCCTTGAAAAATAAAAAAAATGAAAAAAAACTCTTTTTATGTGGTGCTGAGGATCGAACCCAGTGCCTCAGGAATGCTAGGCGAGTGCTCTAACACTGAGCCACAATCCCAGCCCTGAAAAAGCTCTTTCTAAAGAGCAGAATACTTGGCAGCACACTTCATCCTTAATTTCACATGGAAAAAGAAGTTACCTCAGGTAAGAAGGTACGTAAAATAATAGGAAGAAATCAAGACTTGGTCAAGGGTTTAAAAGGAAATTTTGAAGACTATAAAATTTTGGGGGTACAGTAATAAGGATGGATCTCTGAGAGAGACAATGAAGCGTAAATACCATGGGATTTCATGCTATCACATACCACCACACATTCATCATGGACATTGTACAAGACAATCAAGTTGACAACTGGACTTGGCTAGTTGTTTTTATCCAGCCTCTGATGCTGCACAGGATGAATGAGGACTGAGTACCATAGTCGTTTCCAGTCACCATATTTTATCTATTAAATGCTTCTTCCAAATATCTAGTCAGCTAGGGGGAGAGGTCTATCTCTAGGTTCTTGTTACAGCATC